>NW_025138841.1:725-1218 GCF_004010195.1 Chiloscyllium plagiosum
AGTGTACAATGTTCAGTGTAATGTTCAGTGCAAACTTCAGTGCGCAATATTCAGTGTGCACTTTTCATTGTACAATGTTCAGTGTGCAATATTCAGTGTTCAGTGTAATGTTCAGTGTGCAATGTTCAGTGTGTAATGTTCAGTGTAATGATCAGTGTACAATGTTCAGTGTAATGTTCAATGTGCAATGTTTAGTGTAATGTTCAGTGTGCAATGTTCAGTGTGCAATGTTCACTGTGCAATATTCAGTGTGCACTGTTCAGTGTACAATGTTCAGAGTACAATGTTCAGTGTGCAATGTTCAGTGTGTAATGTTCAATGTAATGATCAGTGTACAATGTTCAGTGTACAATGTTCAGTGTGCAATGTTCAGTGTAATGTTCAGTGTGCAATGTTCAGTGTGCAATGTTTAGTGTAATGTTCAGTGTGCAATGTTCATTCTACAGTGTACAATGTTCAATGTGCAATGTTCAGTGTACAATGTTCAGTGTGC
>NW_025138842.1:0-1218 GCF_004010195.1 Chiloscyllium plagiosum
TGCTTTGCTAACAGTGTAACATCACCAGCTTTGCGTTCCTCTCGTGTAACATCTACAGCCTTGCTTTCCACTCTCTGTAACATCTCCAGCCTTGCTTTCCTTTCTCTGTAACATTGCCAGCCTTGCTTTCCTCTTGCTGTAACATCTCTAGCCTTGCTTTCCTCTATCTGTAACATCTGCAAACTTGCTATACTATCTCTGTAACATCTCCGGCCTTGCTTCCCTATCTCTGTATCATCTCCAGCCTTGCTTTCCTATCTCTTTTGCATTTCCAGCCTTGCTTTCCTATCTCTGTAAATTCTCCACCCTTGCTTTCCTCTCTCTGTAACATCTGCAAACCTGCTTTACTATCTCTGTCACATCTCCAGCCTTGCTTTCCACTATCTGAACCACCTCCAGCCTTTCTTTCATCTCTCTGTAACGTTTCCAACCTTGCTTTCCTCTCTCTATAACATTTGAAAACTTGCTTTACTATCTCTGTACCATCTCCGGCCTTGCTTTCCACTATCTGAACCATCTCTAGCCTTGCTTTCCTTTCTCTGAAACATCTCCAGCCTTGCTTTCTTGTCTCTGTAACATCTTTCGCCTTGTTTTCCTCTCTCTGTAACATCTATAAACTTGCTTTCCCATCTCTGTAACATCTCCGGCCTTGCTTTCCTCTGTCTGTACCATCTCCAGCTTTGCGTTCCTCTCTCCGCAACACCTCCAGCATTGCTTTGCACTCTCTGAAACATCTCCAGACTTGCTTTCCTATCTTTGTAACATCTCTCACCTTCCTTTCCTCTGTCTGTAACATGTGGAAACTTGCTTTCCACTTTCTGAACCATCTCCAGCCTTGCTTCCCTCTCTCTGTAACATCTCCAGATTTACTTTCCAGTCTCCGTAACGTCTCCAGCCTTGCTTTCATCTCTCAGTAACATCTCCAGCTTTGCGTTCCTCTCTCTGTAACATTTCCAAACTTGCTTTCCTCTCTCTGTAACATCTGCAAACTTGCTTTACTATCTCTGTATCATCTCCAGCCTTGCTTTCTTATCTCTGTACCATCTCCAGCCTTGCTTTCCACTATCTGAACCATATCCAGCCTTGCATTCCTATCTCTGTAACCTCTCCTGACTTGCGTTTGTGTCTCAGAATTATCTCCAGCCTTGCTATTTACTCTCAGTAACATGTCCAGCCTTGCTTTCCGCACACTCCTCAACATCTCCAGACCTATTTTCC
>NW_025138843.1:0-1218 GCF_004010195.1 Chiloscyllium plagiosum
TGACTGGGCCCCTGTGTGATCAGGCTGCTGTTAGTGTCCACGCTCCTGTGTAATCAGGCTGCAGTTAGTGTCCACGCTCCTGTGTAATCAGGCTGCTGTTAGTGATCGGGCCCCTGTGTGATCAGGCTGCTGTTAGTGACTGGGCCCCTGTGTGATCAGGCTGCTGTTAATGACTGGGCCCCTGTTTGTTCCTGCAGTTCTGCGCTGGGATGTGATGGCCATCTCGTGTGTCGTCAATGCCTCGTCTGCGGGCCCGGTGTTCTGGAACGGTAGCAGCTCCTTCCAGAACCACGTTCGCATCATCTCGACCCTCCTGATCCTCACCTCGGTGCTGGGGGCGCCGCTGAACGGCCTGGCCCTCTGGGTGCTGGGCTGCCGTATCCGCCGCAAGAATCGCTTTGTCGTCTACGTGCTCAACCTGCTGTCGGCCGACTTCCTCTTCCTCACGCTGCAGGCCGCCCACAGCGTCTGCGCCTTCGCCAAGGTTGACACCGCCCACCCGTCCCTGCTGGCCCTGCGTTGCCTCATCGTGGCCTGCAATGTCTCCAGCGCCTACCTGCTGACCTGGATCAGCGTCGAGCGCTTCTTCGGCGTGGCCTTCCCCATCTGGTGGCGCCTCTCCCGGACCCGGGACTCCGCCGTCATGGCCTCCTGCGTCATCTGGGCCCTGTCGCTGGGCATGGGCGTCCTCTATGGCGTCATCCGCGGTACCCGGGCCCTGTCCGTCGCTAAGGAGGGCCTAGTCGTGGTGGAGTTCGCCCTGGCCTTTGTAGGCCCGTTCCTGGCCTTCCTGTTCGCCAATGCCTTCATCCTGTGCAGCCCGGGGCATCCCTCCCGCAAGACCACCAGGCTCTACCGGGCCATCACCCTCAACGCCGTGGTGTTCCTCTTGTGCTGGGCCCCCTACCACGTCTGCGTCTTCCTCTACTACCGGGCGATGGTGGCCGGGCCCCTCGCCCGCTGCGTCTCGACTTTCTATGGGGCCTACTACTCTGTCTGCCTGCTCCACGTCAAAAGCTGCGTGATCCCGCTGGTCTACATCTCGGTCAGCAGCGAGCTGAAGATCCGACTCCGCGAGTCCCTGCCGCACATCTTCGAGCGCCGCTTCAGCGAGGAGTCCGGCCTCTCGTCCCCCCTGCCCCCCCCTGAGAACGACGCCTCCAACAGGAGGTAAACGGCGGCTCGGCCGAGGGAGCTCCCCCACTGGGGTGGGGGGGG
>NW_025138844.1:0-331 GCF_004010195.1 Chiloscyllium plagiosum
TGTTTGAACCTTGAGCTGTGAAGTACAGACTTACTGATAACAACAATCTGCTGCTGTCACTCACGGATTGAAACCTTCGAACTCATGCCAAAAACCCATCAATCTGACATTCCTATGCATGCTGATCTATATCGCTATTGTGTCTGGCAATGTGTTTATTTTGATATTCATGAGCAGTTAGCTCATCTGTCCATGAAACGTTCCTCAGTCTCTCTGTGTCAATTATCCAAATCCCTGACAGCTGTTTATATTTAACCTGGTTTACTTTCAGTGTATTTTCTCTTACATTCAACCATCCCAAATGCACGACAATCCCCCATCTCTCTCTCTC
>NW_025138844.1:495-1218 GCF_004010195.1 Chiloscyllium plagiosum
CACACACACACACACACACACACACACACACACACACACCTTACACTGGTCCAATGGAGATAGAAGTCTTCCCCTGCTGTGTGTATCAGATGCGTGTATCGTAAAATTCTGTAATATGTTTTCGAAAGCGATAATTCGAAATTGGGTTCAGGTGTAGAGTCCCAACAGTGTGGACACAGGCCATTTGGCTCAAAATGTCCACACCAACCACCGAAGAAGAGACCTCCCAGACCCATTCCCGTACCATAGCACTCCATATTCACCCCTGACTAATGTAACTAATCTACACATCCCTGAACAGGCAATTTAACATGACTAATTCACCTAATCTGCACATCTTTGGGCTGTGGAAGGAAAACGGAGCACCGAGAGGAAAACCATACGGGCATGGGGAGAATGTGCTCATGGAGACTGTTAGGCTCAAAGGCGGCGTCTGGGTAGTTGTTAGCATCTTTTGTTCAAAGTGTTGAATTCAGTTGGTTTGAACAGTGCTTTGTTGCTAACGGTTCTTCTGTCCCTGAGAGTTATCTGAGTGTGGAAGAAGTGAAGTTGGAGACTATAAAAAAGGTGAGCAAGGCAAAGCTGTTAGAATTGGCAGACAGGCTGGAGTTAGGTTTGTGTTTGTCTGTGAGAAAAGGAGCGATAAGTACAGCTGTAGCTTGGCATTTAATTTCTGGTAGAAACATCATTAGAGTCTTTAGAAATGGCTAGAATTCAATTGCA
>NW_025138845.1:0-1218 GCF_004010195.1 Chiloscyllium plagiosum
AAAGGGACCTGAGGGGTAACTTGTCACACAGAGAGTGGTGTGTGTATGGATCAAGCTGCCAGAGAAAGTGTTGGAGGCAGATACAATTACAGCATTTAAAACACATTGGGATAGGTACATGGATAGGAAGGGTTTCGAGGGATGTAAGCCAAATGCTGGCAAATGGGATGAGGTCAGTTTAGGATATCTGGTTAGCATTGACAAGTTGGATTAAAGGGTCTGTTTCCACGCTGTATGACTCCAGGACTATGAGAGGCTGGAAAAGCTGAGACTTTTTACTCTGATGTGTAAGAGTCTGAGGAGTGACCTTGTAGAGGTTTATAAAATCATGGGGACATAGAAAATGTGAATAATTCAGGAAGGAGGTAACGTTTTGTAGAAATGGCAAAAAATATTCCCAAAGATCATTTCAGGGATGAGGAACATCAATTATGAAGTTTGATTGGAGAATTTGGGACTGTCTTCTTTGGCAAGGCTGAGTGGAGATTTGTTCGAGGAATTAAAACCAGGAGGGGCCTGGACATAGTAAATAGGGAGAAAATGTTCCCAATTGAGAAAGGATTGAGATTGAGAGACGGCAGATTGAAAGTAATTGGGAAAAGTAACAAAAGTGAGGTGGGAACAACATTTTCAGCCAGTGAATGGTTAAGGTGTGGAATGCACTGCCTGAGAGTGTGGTGGAGGAAACTTCAATTGAAACATTCCAAAGGGAATGAGACTGTTGTTCGAAAAGGAACAAAGTGCAGGGTGACAGGGAGAAGGCAGGAGAATGACACTCAGTGAATTGCTCATTCAGAGAGCCGGTCCAGACAGGATGGACAGAATGGCTTCCTTGTGCACTGTAACAATTCTGTGATTGTGTGATTGAGCAGAGTTAAAGCTGGGGGAGGTGGGAGCTCGGTGTCTCACTGTGCTGCTGCTGCTGCTGCTGCTGAGGTCAGTGAGATCAGAGACTGGGACAGGGAGCCAGAGCTCACATCAAACTCTGCCCGTGTCCGTCACACTGAGACTGGCAGGAGGCTACTCACTGATTTCACTCCATGCTGCAGGAATGGGACCACAGGCTACAAATGGACAGAGCTCTTCCACACAGTGAGTAAAACTTACTGACTTATATCTTGCTGCTTAATGGGAGGCAATGGAACTAAAGAAATACAGCTGGACACGCTGTTAGACACAGTGCTTCTCAATCAACCATTTCATTCACTGCAGCTCCCC
>NW_025138846.1:0-1218 GCF_004010195.1 Chiloscyllium plagiosum
TCTGGTCAAGAGGAAGAAGGTACTTTCTAGCCTTAAAAGGGAGAGGGTGGATGTTGCCTAATTACAACAAATGCACTTGGATGACGCAGAGCTTTTGAAGCTGCAACAGAATGGGTTGATTTCTCATTCTTTCAATATGAGTAGAGGGGTGGCCATTTTAGTTAGAGAGAATCTCCCATTTAAGTTGTTAGAGTGTATTAAAGACATACAAGGGAGACTTGTAATCCTTAAAGCTTTGATACATGGGGAAGATTATGGGATCTTAAATGTTTAGTGTCCCTTGGCCCACACCCTTAAGTTCTTGACAGATGCACTTTCTAGGCTGGTTAACCTTGCATCTCAACATATTGTTGTAGGAGGGGATTTCAATTGTCTAATAGACCTTGTGATGGACATATTGCCCAAAGGCCCACCAATATCTTCTTCGCAATCTAAACAATTAAGGGATCTGTATACGGAATTGAGGTTGGTAGATGTTTGGAGGCTGAAACTTTATTGCTGGAACAGCACAGCAGGTCAGGCAGCATCCAGGGAACAGGAGATTCGACGTTTCGGGCACAGGCCCTTCTTCAGGAATGGCCTGTTTGGAGGCACCTTCATCCCACTGGCAGGGACTTCACCTTCTCTTTGAACCCACATAAATGCCATACCAGGATTGATCTTTTTCTGACCCCGCAGCACATCTAGGCTCGGTGGCGTCATGTACATTTCCGATCACACCCCAGTGCATTTAAAGGTTAAGTGTAAGGATATGGTGGTAGGCTCGAAGCACTGGTGACTGGACCCCTTCATCCTCAACAATAGCAAGTTTATTGAATTCTTTTCTGCTGCGTTCAGGGCATCAGAAGCCCATCCATTCTCTGGGAAACAGCTAAAGACTATGCTGGGGATTGTTTATTTTCTATTCAGCCAGAAAGAAGCAGCAGACAGGTGAGCAGCAATGCTTGCTCGAGACACATCTGAAAGCAGCTGGAAAGGTATACTTTGACAGGCCCTCACTGACTAAACTACGGACATCCAAAAGGCATCTTACATTTGCAAGTCAAAGGCTGTTTGAGCATTGGGATAAGCCGGGCAAGTACCAGCATATCTTGCCAGGACAAGGAGTGTGCCCCCAAGCCATTACCACGATCAGGGAGGACACTGAAAGAATTAATGCAGCATTTCCGAAATTTTACTCTGAAAGCTGAGAGAGTGGGCAGGTTAGGATGGAGTCTT
>NW_025138847.1:0-1218 GCF_004010195.1 Chiloscyllium plagiosum
GAAGCACTTTCCCTGTGATAGACCACCAAAAGTGCAGCACTTTCTCTGTGATAAACACCGACAGTGCAGCACTTTCCCTGTGATATCCCGCCAACAGTGCAGCACTTTCCCTGTGATAACCCACCGACAGTGCAGTACTTTCTCTGTGATAACCCACCGACAGTGCAGCACTTTCTCTGTGATAACCCACCGACAGTGCAGCACTTTCCCTGTGATAACCCTCTGACAGTGAATCACTTTCCCTGTGATAGACCACCAACAGTGCAGCACTTTCTCTGTGATAACTTGCCGACAGTGCAGCACTTTCCCTGTGATAACCCACCAACAGTGCAGCACTTTCTCTGTGATAACCCACCGACATTGCAGCACTTTCTCTGTGATAACTTGCCGACAGCGCAGCACTTTCCTTGTGATAACCCACTAACAATGCAGCACTTTCCCTGTGGTAACGCACTGACAGTGCAGCACTTTCCTTGTGATAACCCACTGACAGTGTAGCACTTTCCCTGTGATAACCTGCTGACAGTGTCGCACTTTCCCTACGATAAACCACCGACAGTGCAGCACTTTCCCTGTGACAGCCCACCGACAGAACAGCACTTTCCCTGTGATAACTCGCCGACAGTGCAGCACTTTCCCTGTGATAACCTGCTGACAGTGCAGCACTTTCCCTGTGATAACCGACCGACAGTGCAACACTTTCTCTGTGATAACCCACCGACAGTGCAGCACATTCTCTGTGACAACCCGCCGACTGTGCACCACTTTCCCTGTGAAAACCCATCGACAGTGCAGCACTTTCTCAGTGATCTCCCACCGACAGTGCAGCACTTTCTCTGTGATATACCACCGAAGGTGCAGCACTTTCCCTGTGATAACCCACCGACAGTGTAGCACTTTCTCTGTGATAACCCACCGACAGTGCAGCACTTTCCCTGTGATATCCCACCTACAGTGCAGCCCTTTCTGTGTGAGAACCCATCGACAGTGCAGCACTTTCTGTGTGATAACCCATCGACAGTGCAGCATTTTCTCTGTGATAACCTGCCGACTGTGCAGAACGTGCCCTGTGATAACACACCGACAGTGTAGAAATGTCTCTGTGATAACCTGCCGACTGTGCAGAACATGCCCTGTGATAACACACCGACAGTGTAAAAATGTCTCTGTGATAACCTGCCGACTGTGCAGCACTTTCTCTGTGATATCCCGGCGATA
>NW_025138848.1:0-1218 GCF_004010195.1 Chiloscyllium plagiosum
ATTCAGAGTCTCGTTTGAAGAGTCCTGTCATATCTATTATTGAAGTATTGAAGAAATATAAAAAGTGAACCGCACCCCACGGTATATTTATCCATTCCCAAGCTCGCTCAAATGACTTGTTTGCAAACTCATTGAAATATGGGTCTCCTGCTGACTGACAAACGTCAAATTATGTACAAACGTCAAATCACATTTTGTTACTGTGCTTATCCACCATATCATCACCCCAACACATCTCTGTATCCCTTGACACTGTCCAGCTCCCCCAGTCCAGGAACTCCCCACCTACATTCGGGACACTACTCACGTTCTTCACTTCGTCCATCATTTCATTTCCCCGGCCCTAAATGCCTCATAATCACCATGGACATCCAGTCCCTCTACATATCCATCCGCCACAGCAAGATGGCCAGTTCCATCTCAGAAAATCCCAGATGGCCTCCTTCTTCCAAGATTGCAACTTCCTTTCGCAGTGATCTACAATGCTCTCCATTTCCTCCTCTTACCCTGTCCCAACCAGTTGCCTTCCACCGACACCCTCAATCGCCTGGTTGGACTGGTCCTCATCCTGAACAACTTCTCCTTCCAATCCTCCCACTTCCGCCAAACCAAAGGATAGCCATGGGCACCCGCATTAGACCAAGTTATGCCTGCCTCTTTGTCTTGGAACAGTCCATCTTCAACCCTTACACTGCCGCCACTCCCCACTAGTTCCTTCGCTACATTGATGACTGTATCGGGGCTACCTTGTGCTCCCATGACGAGGTTGAACAATTCATCAACTTTACCAACACCTTCCCTCCCCAGCTTCAAATTCACCTGAATCATCTCAGACTCCTCCTTCCCCTTCCAGGCGCACTTCATCGCCATCTCTGTCGACTGACTAACCACGGACATCTCCCACAAACCCTCAACTCCTTCAGCTAATGAGACTAAAGTTCCTCCCACCGTACTTCCTGTAAAAATGCAATCTGGTCTTCCTAATTCCTCTATCTCCGTCTCATCGTCCCCAAGATGGCTAGATCCACCTCAGAAAATCCCAGATGGCCTCCATCTTCCAAGGTTGTAACTTCCTTTCGCAGTGATCTACAATGCCCTCCAGAGTATCTCCTCCACGTGCCGCACCACCCCACCTGAACCTCATCGCTCCCAACGCAAGAGTTGTCCCACTCCCAAGCCTCGAACTCGGCACCGCCCTCCTGACCTATCCCTTACCAT
>NW_025138849.1:0-1219 GCF_004010195.1 Chiloscyllium plagiosum
CTGGCTGGAACCTTCGCCAGGTGGTTCTCGTAGTGGGGCTGCAGGTCTTCGAGGGCAGTCATCAAGGTCAGGGTCTTGAACAGACTTTAGAGACTGTACAGCATTGTTCGGTTATTTACCGGGCATATCTGCGTGTGCACGAGTGTTTGTACGCATATTTGATCGATAGTTTACTTGAGGCTTCCTTTCCCTGATATTAGCCTCAGCCTTCTACATGTTATAAGCATCAAATTCGCAGATTCTATTTTTCCCTTCCATTTCTCCTTCTCTCTCTCCTCCAACCTCAATTTCCAACTGTCTTTTAGTAAAATATCCCCCCCTCCGGAAAACCACATTCCTTGATCATTAATTCTAACTGCTTTAGAGACTCTGGGCCATAATTATTTATCACGTAATAAACTTTTGGTTGGCCATTCAAATTCCTCTGTGTACCCTCTTTTTGTTTGCTCTTGCCGGAGCCCATTTTCAGTGTTACTGAAAAAGCGTTCAGCTCTCTCTATTTCACTTACGGTACCGTTATCCTTTTCCCTTTGACTTGCTTTTTATCTCCAATGATCTCCTCTCGCATTGGGCGGGTCCGCTTCAACTCTTTGGTTTTCATAAACAACGAAACCACGTACCTGGCACGTTTTTGGAGACTCCAACTCAGTTAGTGTGTGTTCCAGTTCGAAAACCACCCTTAAATTGCTGTCTCTCAAACATTCTCGAGACGGCAATCCTTTCTCTTTAGTTTTGCTCGAATACCGCGTGAGAGTTTACTGAACCGTTTTCCTGATTCATTTATTCGCTTAGAATTAGTCCCTATATACGATTACTTAAGCCACGGCTCTTACCCCGACCCGATTCAGTCCAGACCCCGGCGCTGGGGCGATCCACAGATTCCCAGTCCTCTCACGCAGTGGGGCCAATTTCGCGATCGAGATGAAGTAAAAGACCTTCAAGGCGCTGCCGCCTGCATCTCCTGGGAATCTTCAGAATCTTAATCCGTGATGGGGCGATGGGCGAACCCCAAGTTTACTGTTGTTGAAATTAAATTGACTCGACTCAACTATTCACAAGAGCAATCAAAATGAGCTTTAATAATTTTAACCGCTGCATTGCAGAGGGACCACATGCACTTGACAAAAATGTCTTGTTCAAGGGCCCTGAGCCTAATTCATATACTCGTCTTACACTGTTTCTTATTACGCTCTCAAAGACAAAGACTGTGAAGATTTTA
>NW_025138850.1:0-1219 GCF_004010195.1 Chiloscyllium plagiosum
TCACAGTATCCGACTCTAACTAGAGCAAAACCATGTGGTGCTGGAAAAACTCAGCAGGTCTAGTAGCATCTGAAAAAAGAAATCAGAGTTAACATTTCGAGTCCAGTGACCATTCCTCAGAACTGACGATAGCTTGGAAAATGTTGGTCGATGTGCAAAAGATATAGTGGTGATTGGGGGAGGGTAAGGAGTAAACGATAGGTAGGGATAGAGTTTAAATAGAGAGAAGAACAGTTGGACAAAGGAGTGGATGACGATCTGACTGGCAGGGTGAATAGTTGTTAATGGAGACTGCTATTAGCCAACCATATGTGGTGTGTTATGGAAGATTATGTGACAACAAGGCCTGGCGTGTGGGATAGGGGAATAGGACATGGGAGAGTTCAGGCCCTAAAAAAAATGAAATTGATATGTAGACTGGAGGGCTGCAGACTCCCCAAATAGAAACTGAGGTGGTGTTCTTCCAGCATGCCTTGAGATTCGCTGGAACTCTTCTTGAAGACAGAACTTGGATGTTCTGCAGTGTGGTCACCCAGTCCAAACTTCGTTTCCCAAGATAGTGGAAGCCACATTGCGAGCAGTGATTGTCGTAGAGTGGAATGCGTGAAGTGCAGTTCGTGTGTTGATTCAACTGGAAGGTCTGTTTGGGCCATTGGAATCAAAGCAGGGAAGATGTCAATGGACAGGTGAGGAGAAAAAAGAAGCAAAAGGTGATATTATTAGAGAAATCATGAGGACAAGAAATCGAACAAAAAAACACTTCACCTGAATGCTCGTCGCATTCATAACATGGTTGAAGAGTTAATGGCACAAATCAACATAAATGAAAATGAGTTAATAGCCATTAGAGAGACACGATTATAGGAAGGCCACGACTGTGAGTTAAATATCCAGGAGTACGAGACTATTTGGAAGGTCAGACAGCAGTGTAAAGAAGGTGGTGCCTCTCTGTTACTCAAGGCCGACATCAGGGCTGTGTGGAGAGACAATATATGTTCTATGGAGAATGAGTTTGAATTAATTTGCGTGGAAAGTAGAAATTCTAAGAAGAACAAGTCACTGATAGGTGCAATCTATAGGCCAGCACATAATAACATCACACTGGTAAATGCAATAAACAAACAAATAAGCAATGCCTGTAAAAGTGGGTCAACTTTTATCATTAGGGATTTTAATCTACATGTACCTTGGTCCTCCTTGGTAGGAGGAGTTCGTTGAG
>NW_025138851.1:0-1219 GCF_004010195.1 Chiloscyllium plagiosum
TTGTGACTATACTGAATCATTGCTGACAGTATAGTGTTCCCATTGTATTCACTTCCAGAGCAATACACCCTCGCCTGTCACCCTGTGGTATTCTTAGAGACTGCAGTATGTTCACGGAAGAAACAGCTGGGTATGCCAGCAAGGGGCAGCAAGATGGCTAAGTGGCAAGTACTGCTTCCTCACAATGCCAGGAACCCGGGCTCGATTCCACCCTTGGGCCACTGTCTGTGTGCAATTTGCACGTTCTCCCCGTGTCTGCCTGGGTTTCCTCCGGGTGCTCCGTTTTCCTCCCACAGTCCAATGATGTGCAGCTTAGGTGAATTGGCCATGCTAAATTACCTGTAGAGTTTGGTGCATTAGTTAGGGAAAATGGATCTCGGTGGGTTGCTCTTCAGAGGGTCTGTGCAGGTTAGTTGGGCCAAAGGGCCTGTTTCCACACTGTAGGGAATCCAATCTAATCTAATCTAATCATTTATCCCCACAACATGCACAGGTAGGTAGCACAATGATTCACGAGGCTGAGTACAATGTTTGCCTTTTTGTAAGGAGAATGACCATGAAGCTAGGATGATTCGCTTCAACCACATAAGGATTAATTTCACTTGATGTACTCTGCAATAGCTTTGCTCGTGGAGGAGCAACATTATTAGCTAAAAT
Organism: Chiloscyllium plagiosum; assembly: GCF_004010195.1. NCBI lineage: Eukaryota > Metazoa > Chordata > Chondrichthyes > Orectolobiformes > Hemiscylliidae > Chiloscyllium > Chiloscyllium plagiosum. The sequence continues at coordinate 658 of NW_025138851.1, forward strand.
GTGTTGCTGGAACAGCGCAGCGGGTCAGGCAGCATCCAGGGAACAGGAGAATCGACGTTTCTGGCAGAAGCCCTTCTTCAGGAATGAAGAAACACTTTTCTAGCAATACATTTCAGCTCTGATCTCCAGCATCTGCAGACCTCACTTTCTCTCAAAGAGCAAATATTTTACACTGGGAACAATTCATGGAAGATTTATTCGTTTGAATCCTGGGTCAAGTAGCTATGAAAGGCACTCCTCAAGTGTTGTTGTGTCAATTGTCATGGCCAGAACACGTACCAAGCAGATGGAGGTTCAGGGAACATTGTGCTGAGCCCTTGACAGAACCAAACTTGCTGGAACTGGTCCTATTATATCTGTACATTAGGGATTTTTGGTACAGGTTGCTGCAGAGTCTATTCTCTGGAGACAATCACAATCTGTGAAAAAGGTGCAAAATGTGACAGTGTAGATCAAAGATGGTACAGATATCAGAAGGAAAAAGGCTTTAGTCACCGAGCTCAGACTGAAATCAATTTCTGCCCTGGGAAAAAAGTTTCTGGTTATCAACTCTATCTATGCC
>NW_025138852.1:0-1219 GCF_004010195.1 Chiloscyllium plagiosum
GGAACCATGTCTCACTGCTGTCTAAATCTCTTTCATCTCTGTGTCACAAATCCATCTACCTTATTGCAGAGACTTTGTCCATTCCAAACAAATCATAATTTACTCTTTCCCACAATTTCCTGTCACAAACCGATTCACTGATGTACGGTTTTATCTAAATTTTTCCTCATCCTGTTCCTTTCTGCTTGTCTTCAGACACATTCCCATGCTATTCCGATGCTTCCCTTTTCTATTTGGATTTGGAAAGCTCCTTTCACCTGAATCCTGTCCCTGCATCCTCTCTGTCAGTTTATAGCCCTGTTCATAAACCTACCGACATGATTGGCCAGGACACTGGTCCCATCATGGTTCCAGTGGGGCCCAGTGCAACGGGATTGTTTGTATTAACTTTTGGAATGTTGGTGTCTCTGTCTGACATGCCTTTCGTGCCCAGCCCTCGCTGCCCTTGAACTGAGTAATTGCTCGGCCATTTCAGAGGGTCATTAAGAGACAAACACTTTGCTGTGGGTATTTTGTACAGACCTCGTGAGGATACGCAGATGTTCTTCTCGAAATGACAAGTGTTTGTATTTTTTGTACATCAGCAATTGTCTCATAGTTATTCATGGATTATTAATTATTTTCTTTAAAAGTATTGTTTTCAAATTCCCCCATTTCGGATGGTGGGATTCAAACTTGTCTCCCCTGAACATTAGATGAGGTTTGGGATACATGCTCTAGCAATAATACCACTAAGCCATCACTTCACCTGCTCACGGTTGCACATTCCTGACCAGTTGAACCATCATGAAGCAGAAACTCTTCTTCCCACACCATTGTTTGCTTCAGAAGCCTTCTGACAGGATTGTTTGAGCCTGATACATTCCAGCACTCTGGTGATATCAAACAGTATCTCTCTCCATGTGGTATCCCTCACTGTGTGGGTCCAATTGCTGTCTTTGTCAATTCCCCTCGCTCTTATAGTTACTCCAGATCCTGAGTGAAAAGAATTCTCCACCCCAGAGAGACGCAGCAGCACAGGCCAGGGAAGGAGTCTGGGATTTTACAGATCTCTGTTTTCCTCAGGACCATTCTCTATGTGTAACTCTCACTACATCAGTATAAATTCCCATTCTGTCTATTTGTCTGTCTCCTGTAGGTACTCAGGAAGGTAATGACTCAATAGATTTCACAGCTGCTGGGTGTGTCGTCCATCACCACATTGAAGATGGTTGGTCCG
>NW_025138853.1:0-1219 GCF_004010195.1 Chiloscyllium plagiosum
ACCAGTCTCACTATTGAATGCGGATTACAAAATTTTGTCAAAGGCAATCGCCAACGGGGTCAGGTCTGCTCTGGGATCGGTGATCCACCTTGACCAAACCTGTGCTGTACCGGACAGGAAGATCGTTGAGAGTCTCACACTCCTCAGGGATACGATCGCCTATGTGCAGGTCAGAGGGTTGGACACTTGCCTCATCAGCCTGGACCAGGAGAAAGCCCTTGACAGGATATCACACACGTATATGAGAGATGTTCTCTCCAAAATGGGCTTTGGGGAGGGAATCTGCAATTGGATCAGACTGCTCTACACCAACATTGTCAGTGCAGTCTCAGTCAATGGGTGGAAATCAGCTTCCCAGTCAGATCTGGAGTCAGGCAGGGCTGCCCTCTCTCTCCTGCCTTGTTTGTGTGCTGCATAGAGCCATTTGCCGAGTCCATCAGGCAGGATGTGAGCTTGAGAGGGGTGACTATTCCTGGCAGCGAGGGCCTGCAGGTTAAGGCCTCCCTGTACATGGATGACATCACCATTTTCTGCTCGGATCCGCTGTCCGTGCACAGACTCATGTGCATATGTGACCAGTTCAAACGGGCCTCGGGGGCCAAGGTAGACCGAGGCTCTTCAGGAACTGGGCTGACCATCCTCGATCTCCTTCACCATCAGGACCGACCACCTGAAGGTGCTGGACGTTTGGTATGGGGGAGTTGGGGCGTGCGCCAAGTCTTGGGAGGAGCGTATCAGTAAAGTGAGGCAGAAACTGGGCAGATGGGTAAAGTGAGGCAGAAACTGGGCAGATGGAAGCTACGGTCGCTCTCCATCGTGGGAAAAAACCTGCTTATCAGGTGTGAGGCACTGTCATTGCTGTTATATGTGGCACAGGTCTGGCCTATTCCCAGAATCTGTGCCGCTGCAGTCACCCAGACCATCTTCCACTTTATATGGAAATCAAAGATGGACCAGGTCCAAAGGGACTCAATGTATAAAGGTCTGGGCAACGGGGGAAAATAACACACCCAATGCCATCCTCACCCTGATAGCCACCTTTGTGTTTGGCTGCATCAAGCTGTGTGTGGAGCCCTGGTACGCAAACACCAAGTGTCACTACGTACTGAGGTTCTACCTGTCCCTGGTGTTGTGAAGGATGGGCCTGGCCTCGCTGCCGCGGAACGCTCCGAGTAGTTGGACCGTTCCGTATCACCTTCGTGGAGAAGTTTATGAAGAA
>NW_025138854.1:0-1219 GCF_004010195.1 Chiloscyllium plagiosum
CTCACCACCCTTCAGGCTCTCTGCCTTTATTCCTGATGAAGGGCTTTTTTCCTGAAACATTGATTTTACTGGTCCTCGGATGCTGCCTGAACTGCTGTGCTCTTCCAGCACCACTAATCCAGACATTGAGAAAAATGTGCAACTCTTTGTAATTAAGTAGCTCATGATTTCCCAGGCATTGAAGTCCCTATGAAGGTCATATTTGTTGTCTTGTGAGCTGTAATAGCCATGTTAGATTCTTCAACACCATGTTACCCAAATGAGTTGCTCATTTTCTGAGGGATAACATAAGTTTTGCTGCAAACATAAGTTTTGCTGCAACAAGTAAATGTACCCTGCCAGAGGCAAAATGCAAATCATTTGACAGTAGTGGCTTTCTACAAAAAGCATAGAACATCTTGGTGGCATGTACATGGAAACAAAATTGAAGGTCAACTAAATAACAGCTCTGGACATCAAAGCATTCAGGCAATTACTAGTATCTGCATCTGTGAGTACAGCTCTGTAGATAGGCATTGAACAGCCAGAAGACAGACTTTCAACAGAGACAAAGAGCTCCAAGTTTTTTTTCAAGTTAGAATATGTCTCTTTTTCTGAAAGAAGACCCTCCAAGTGCCTGCACTTCTGATTTTTTTAAAGCAGTCAAAGCTTCTCAAGGTAGAGCTACAACTCTCTCCTGAAAGAAAATACAGCTACAAAAACAGTTATAATTCATTTTCTATATAAATAGGCTTTACCTTTGTCTAGATGTCAGTGGATTCCACCGTTTTCTTTCTTCAAAACAAAGTCTTCAAATGAAAATAGAGGGAAGCCCATGTGATAGCATCCTTCCTTATTTGGTGCAAACATCACCCAGATGCTAAGGCCTGCAACTGAAGTTCAGATACTAAAAAATCAACACAGGAACAAGAGCCAACTATCCACCCTGAAACAGATCTACCTCAGCAAGTGGGACAAGCTTCGAAAAACTGCTTTGCAGCATATAATGGATCAGCAATTCCTTGTATTGATAGAATCTCATTTCAGTGCCAGATAAATAAGCTCATCTTGGTTTCCCAATATCTTCTTCCCAGTATATGCCAACTGCCCAGTACTGCACGGTGGCACAGTGGTTAGCACTGCTGCCTCACAGCGCCAGAGACCTGGGTTCAATTCCCGCCTCAGGCGCCTGACTGGGTGGAGTTTGCATGTTCGAGGAGAAAGTGAGGTCTGCAGATGC
>NW_025138855.1:0-1219 GCF_004010195.1 Chiloscyllium plagiosum
TGTTCACCCTGATACACTGATCACTCCGGATCAGTCACTCACAATGTGGCGCTCAAGGCTGGTTTTCCTGTTCACCCTGATATACTGATCACTCCGGATCAATCACTCCCAAAGTGGTGCTGAAGGCTGGTTTTCCTGTTTACCCTGATACACTGATCACTCTGGATCAATCACTCCCAAAGTGGTGCTGAAGGCTGGTTTTCCTGTTTACCCTGATACATTGATCTCTTCGGATCAATCCCCCACAATGTGCTGCTGAAGGCTGGGTTTCCTGTTTACCCTGGGGCACTGATTACTCCGGATCAATCCCCCACAATGTGGTGCTGAAGGTTGGTTTTCCTGTTTTCCCTGATACACTGATCACTCCGGATGAATCCCCCACAATGTGGTGCTGAAGGCTGGTTTTCCTGTTTACCCTGATACACTGCTCACTCCGGATCAATCCCCCACAATGTGGGTACTGAAGGCTGGGTTTCCAGTTTACCCTGGGGCACTGATCACTCCGGATCAATCACTCCCAAAGTGGTGCTGAAGGCTGGTTTTCCTGTTTACCCTGATACACTGATCACTCCGGATCAATCACTCACAATGTGCTGCTGAATGCTGGTTATTCCTGTTTACCCTGATACACTGATCACTCCGGATCAATCACTCACAATGTGCTGCTGAATGCTGGTTATTCCTGTTTACCCTGATACACTGATCACTCCGGATCAATCCCCCACAATGTGGTGCTGAAGGCTGGTTTTCCTGTTTACCCTGATACACTGATCACTCCGGATCAATCCCCCACAATGTGGTGCTGAAGGCTGGTTTTCCTGTTTACCCTGATACACTGATCACTCCGGATCAATCCCCCACAATGTGGGTACTGAAGGCTGGGTTTCCAGTTTACCCTGATACACTGATCACTCTGGATCAATCGCTCCCAAAGTGGTGCTGAAGGCTGGTTTTCCTGTTTACCCCGATACACTGATCACTCCGGATCAATCCCCCACAATGTGGTGCTGATGGCTGGTTTTCCTGTTTACCCTGGGGCACTGATCTCTCCGGATCAATCCCCCACAATGTGGTGCTGAAGGCCGGTTTTCCTGTTTACCCTGATACACTGATCACTCCGGATCAATCCCCCACAATGTGGTGCTGAAGGCCGGTTTTCCAGTTGACCCTGATACACTGATCACTCCGGATCAATCCCCCGCAATGTGGTGCTGAAGGC
>NW_025138856.1:0-1219 GCF_004010195.1 Chiloscyllium plagiosum
CCTGACATACCTCTCACTGTACAGTCACCATCATGGCCCGACATACCTCCCACTGTACAGTCACCATCACGGCCAGATATACCTCCCACAGTACAGTAACCATAACGGCGCGACATACCTCCCATTGTACAGTAACCGTCACAGAATGACATACCTCCCACTGTACAGTAACCATCACGCCCTGACATACCTCCCACTGCACAGTAACCATCACGGCGCGACATGCCTCCCATTGTACAGTAACCGTCACAGAGACATACCTCCCACTGTACAGTAACCATCACGGCCAGACATAGCTCCCACTGTACAGTCACCATCACGGCCCAACTTACCTCCCACTGTAAAGTACCAGTCACAGCTCGATATACCTCCCATTGTACAGTAACCATCACGGAACAACATACATCCCACTGTACAGTAACCATCACGTCCCAACATACCTCCCACTGTGCAGTCACTGTCATGGTTCGACATACCTCCCAAAATACAGCATCCATCACACCCTGACATACCTACGACTGTACAGTAAGCATTATGGCCTGACATACCTCCCACTGTATTTTAACCCTCATGGCCCAACATACCTCCCACTGTACAGTAAGCATCCTGGCGCGACATACCTCCCACGGGAGAATAACCATCATGGCCCCACATACCCCCGTACTGTACAGTGACCAACAAGGCCCAACATAACTCCCACTGTACAGTAACCATCACGGCGCGACATTGCCCCCACTGTCCAGTAACCGTCACGGCCCAACATACCTCCCACTGTACAGTAACCATCATGGCCCGACATATCTCCCACTCTTCAGTAACCATCAAGAGCTCAGTGCTTAGTACTGCTGCCTCACAGCACCAAAGTCCGAGGTTCAACTCCGGCCTTGGGTGTCTGTGGAGTTTGCACATTTCCCGCGTGTCTGCGTGCGTTTGCTCCAGGTCCTCCGGTTTTCTACCACCGTCTAAAGATATGCAGGTTAGCCGAATAACCATACTAAATTGCCCTCAGTGTGAGGTCCATTAGTCAGGTTTAAATGTAGGGCAGGCGAATGGATTTGGTTGGGTTGCTCTTCTGAGGATTGGTGTGGATTGGTTGTGCTGATGGACCTGTTTCCACAATGTAGGGAATCTAATCTAAACTCCAAGGTTCAAGTCAGGAATATGATGGAATAGTCACTTGTCTGACTGAGTGCAACTCCAACAGTATTCTAGTGTGAAC
>NW_025138857.1:0-1219 GCF_004010195.1 Chiloscyllium plagiosum
CCATCAGTCATATAGAAACATAGACACACACACTCACTCACTCTGCAGTGGTCTTCTTTCTGAATTTCAGAAAAATAATTTGGGTCAAATGGATGGTTTTTTTATTGGAGTGACAAGTAAAACAGATGTGAAATATTAAGATCATCTCCATTTCTGTTTTGTGGATCTTGAAGGCAGTGCCAAAAAGAAGTGCATTGCCTTTCTATGGTCTTGGCAGACACAGTCTGCTCAGTAATTATAATGATGAGAAGCTCTTTCAGACACTCCTTAAGAAGGGCAAATCGATTTGCACCTGAACTCATAAGCGAGTATTTCAGAAACAGGAAAAATCAGCTGCTCAGTTCCATCTCAGGCTTCTTGTCCCTCCATTAATTGGAGATAATCTGTCTAGTCCCTGTTCCAACAAGCTCAACGGCGTCCTAAAGCATAGCCTGTTCTTCAGATCTCTCGAATTTTCCCTGCCTTGGCTCCAGACCTCCCTCCGTTGGGATATGAAATGGTTGGTGTGCAGTGACCACGCCACATTAAAGGAATTCACAAACAGACAGCTTCTATTCGAACCCTGTTGCACTCCCAAATGAATGTGGGAGCTGGAACATCAGGAACCTGATGGATAACACCAACACCAATAGAATAGAATGATACACTGCTGCCACCGCTCAGCATTACAACATTGACATCATCACTGTGAGCGGGATTTGACTGACAGGAGAAAAGCAACTTAAAGAACAAGGTGGCGGTTACATCTTCTTCTGGAAAAGCAAACACAGAATACAGTCTGTATAGATCGGTTTCACCACAACAAACAAACCAGTCAGATATCCGAACAAATCGCCCTGAGGGGGAAATGAGCTCCTCATGATCCTCTGACAAGCCCTGGGCCAGAGGCAGTACATCACAGCCATCATTGTCTCTGAGCTGAATCTAGATACAGTGGAGGAGACAATAGACTCGTTCTACACCAGCCTCAAACTATCGCTACCCAGCTGAAGGAACTGTTTCTGAGGAAGTGCCTCACAGCCGACCTGATGATCACCAAGATACCTGAGTAACAGACTGCCCACAGAATCTGGTCCACCCTAAACCCCTCCCCAGTCAGCAGATGTGTGGAGGCCCTTGGCCTCTCAACTTGGAAACCCAAGGACTGGCTCTGTGAGAATAAGCAGGAGATCTCGGATCTCCGAGACTGCAAACGTGAAGTATTCCTGAACTGAAAGCT
>NW_025138858.1:0-1219 GCF_004010195.1 Chiloscyllium plagiosum
ATTTAAACGGGGAGCCAGTGTCCCGTACTGATTAAACAGGGAGCCAGTGTCCCGTAGTGATGAAACAGGGAGCCAGTGTCCCGTATTGATTAAACGGGGAGCCAGAGTCCCGAACTGATTAAACGGGGAGCCGTGTCCCGTATTGATTAAACGGGGAGCCGTGTCCCGTATTGATTAAAAGGGGAGCCAGTGTCCTGTGTTGAATAAACGGGGGGACAGTGTCCCGTACTGATTAAAAGGGGAGCCAGTGTCCCATGTCGATTAAACGGGGAGCCAGTGTCTCGTACTGATTAAATGGGGAGCCAGTGTCCCGTACTGATTAAATGGGGAGTCAGTGTCCCGTATTGATGAAACGGGGAGTCAGTGTCCCGTATTGATTAAACGGGGAGCCGTGTCCCGTATTGATTAAACGGGGAGCCGTGTCCCGTATTGATTAAACGGGGAGCCGTGTCCCGTATTGATTAAACGGGGAGCCGTGTCCCGTATTGATTAAACGGGGAGCCGTGTCCCGTATTGATTAAACGGGGAGCCGTGTCCCGTATTGATTAAACGGGGAGCCGTGTCCCGTATTGATTAAACGGGGAGCCGTGTCCCGTATTGATTAAACGGGGAGCCGTGTCCCGTATTGATTAAACGGGGAGCCGTGTCCCGTATTGATTAAACGGGGAGCCGTGTCCCGTATTGATTAAACGGGGAGCCGTGTCCCGTATTGATTAAACGGGGAGCCGTGTCCCGTATTGATTAAACGGGGAGCCGTGTCCCGTATTGATTAAAAGGGGAGCCAGTGTCCTGTGTTGAATAAACGGGGGGACAGTGTCCCGTACTGATTAAAAGGGGAGCCAGTGTCCCATGTCGATTAAACGGGGAGCCAGTGTCTCGTACTGATTAAATGGGGAGCCAGTGTCCCGTGTTGATTAAATGGGGGGCCAGTTTCCCGTACTGATTAAACGGGGAGCCAGTGTCCCGTACTGATGAAACTACAGCCAGTGTCCCGTGTTGATTAAATGGGGAGCCAGTGTCCCGTACTGATTAAACTGGAGCCAGTGTCCCGTATTGATTAAATGGGGAGCCAGTGTCCCGTATTGATTAAATGGGGAGCCAGTGTCCCGTACTGATTAAATGGGGAGTCAGTGTCCCGTATTGATGAAACGGGGAGTCAGTGTCCCGTATTGATTAAACGGGGAGCCAGTGTCCCGCGTTGATTAAACGGGGAGCCAGT
>NW_025138859.1:0-1219 GCF_004010195.1 Chiloscyllium plagiosum
TAACCAATGTCAATGTATACAGCTGAAACATTAGCAACAGATTGATGATTGGATGTTAAAGATCTTATTTGAAGTCAACAAATGTTTGGAATTTTCTAGAATTCCATGAGGAAACATTCTTGAATCATAAGAATGAGATATGTGAGAGATGTGCAAACCTTATTTTTAAATGAACACACTCCAATATTGTCAAAGCATTTCAACCTTATGGTCAAAATGAACAGGTGAATGGAAAAATAAAAACAATTTTCTGACTATTCATAATTTGGAGGAGAAAGTGAGGACTGCAGATGCTGGAGAAGGGCTCATGCCCGAAACATCGATTCTCCTGCTCCTTGGATGCTGCCTGACCTGCTGCACTTTTCCAGCAACACATTTTCAGCTATTCATAAATTGAACAATAATTACAAATTCACTTTGATCAAAGAACAGAGTATTATTTAGATGAATCACAACATTTAGTTACAAAGAAGGTAACCAGCTGACTGACAAGTAATAGGTGGTAGCATTTGTTAGTTTACTGAAGAAGATATCAACTTTATTTCAAATTTATAGCACGAGAGAATAATTTTTAATGTGTTTCAATTGTTTGGACTTTCCCTTTTGCAACAAAAAATAGATCAATCTCATTACTTAGACATCGTAATCTTTAATTCTGCAACATTTTCAAGTTTCTCCAGGAACTTATAAGCAACAGAATTAGAGACAGGTATCCACACTATCCGAAAGTAAAGCATTATTATGAAACGTTTTTTATAAGCTGTAAATGCGTAAATTGAAGAAGCATTAATTTATACGGGAAACATTTCCCCTTTTCTCGTAAAAGTGAAAATCCTCTTCAGATATCTTTCAGTTAGAGAAAACAGGGACAAATGTAAGTCTTTTGTAAAAGCAAAGTGGCTAAAGCGAACTTTCCAAAAGTGGGGGATACCTGTACACATATTTCTTGGTAACCTGTCACAAATAAGTATCAGATTTTGTGATTATTGGTATAATAGATAGCAGCAGATCTAATGTTGAATTGAAAAGCAATTCAATCTGTGCTTAGGTACTCTCTAATCAACATTCAGAGCGACTCTTGATATATTTCTGTTGAAGGTGTGATTTGAAACATTCCCTCAGGTCTAGTAATAGAGACACTGCCACAGCTACACAAGTTCCTTTCATAATGTTCCCACTCAGGACAGGCAGGACTGTAATATTATGTTTAATGTGTTAC
>NW_025138860.1:0-1219 GCF_004010195.1 Chiloscyllium plagiosum
CAGAACTACACACAGTATTCCATCTTGGCCAATCAAAGTTCCACTTAGCTCTGATAATCTATGCTTCGGTGAATAAAGGCTATGTTAACGGTCCACTATGCTTTCTCAAATTGTATATTAACTTGTCTGGTCACATTCAGGAATGTGTGGGGAAGCACCCCCTGACCTTCCTCGTGTGCTGCCGTTCATTGACTACTCCCCTGTCTGGATCCTACTTCCAAAGTTCATCACCTCATATTTATCAGTGTTACGTTCCATCTGGCATTGATCCACCCATCTGACCATTCCATTTGTATCTTCCTGAAACATAAGACTTTCCTCCTCACTGCCAACCACCCGGGCAATCATTGTATCAAGCACAAACTTACTTATCACCCCTCGTCCATATTCACAGCTGCATCATTTATGAATACGCCAAGTAATAAGGTTAAAAATCACACAACATCAGCTTATAGTCTAACAGGTTTATTCAGAAGCACAAGCATTGGAAGCGCTGCTTCCTTTTCAGTTGTTTGTGCATTTTGATGAAGAAGCATCGCTTCGAATGCTCGTGCCTATGAATAAATCTGTTAGACTGTAAGCTGGTATTATGCGATATTTAACTTTGTCCACCCCAGTCCAACACCAGCACCTCCGAGTCACAAATAATAAGGGGCACAGCACTGATCCCCGAGGTACTCCATTGGACACTGGCCTTCAGTCACACAAACAGCCTTCTACTACTATTTCCTGTCTCCTACCACTAAAGTTGATTTGGATGCAACTTGGCAAGTCACAAATGAGTCCTAACTGTTCCCTCGATATTCTGTTCCGCTTGACACACTTGTAGATTATCTGGGGATTCTCCCTAATCTTGCTCTGCCAGCAGGATGCCATGACCCTGTGTTAGTTAGTCCCCTCCAAGCGAAGAATTTTATCCTTATTGCAGTCTTAAATGTCCTGACCAGATTATGTCATTATTTTCCTTGAATTTGGATTAGACAGACAGGGAGCATTCTGCTAATTTCCAACTTGTCATATGTTTTGTGAATTTTCTAAATTTCACCTCATTCTTTGAAGCGCTAGAGAACATAGGCCGAGTTACCTCTTCAGGCAATCTCGCTACTTGAGGGATTAATCTGGAGAACGCCCATTGCACATTCTCTGTGGTCAGTATATTCTTTCTGAGATTCGTCACCAAAACTGTGCACAATACTCCAGCTACAGTCCCACCACTGTA
>NW_025138861.1:0-1219 GCF_004010195.1 Chiloscyllium plagiosum
ATGCCTTCAAGATCATATCAGAAATATTCAGTGTATTCAAAGGAATGAGAAGATTGTCCCCCGGGAGCATATCAAAAAAATCAGTCCATGTGCAATGGAGTTTAGAATAATGAGATTTGAGGACAATATCTTCATCCACAACAATTAATCATCGTGTACAATTCGACCAAGGGTAAAATGAAGAAATGTACACAAACGGGACACTGATATAGAAAGAAAGCACACGATATATAGGACAGGTTTGCATTGAAGTGTCGATTTCTGAATCATAATGACAGTTTAAAGGTAGTTATTGTCCTTATTCAACCTGCAGTAGAAGTGATTATACCCCACAGTGAGGTGGTTAAATCTCACTTACTTTTGAAACAATTGAGAGTTACGGGGATCACGGGGATTGACCTTCCAAGCCAGTCCCATATTCTATCAACGAATAAAGAGAATTCAGTGGAGAGATCTTGGTCGCCATAGAGACAATGTTTATGATGTGCTTAGAGAACGAATTGGATTACTTGAGTTTATAATTGAATAAATCATACTACAGAAGCGTAGAGATCTTTGTACAAGTGTAATATCCATGATTCCGCCTCACTTAGAGCACTGTGTGTAATCCTGATCTTCAATCTTCACCACAAATGTGAAAAGTTTGGAAAGGACAAAGAAGTGTTTCCTGGGATATGAAGACAGAAAGGACACAGACGGGGTTTATCGGGATGGTGGGAAGGCTGAAGGATTTTATTCACGAGATTCTGGAAATGCTGTAGCAGAAACAGGAAAAATTGGGAAGTAAACTAACAGATTTTCCAGATGATGTGATGTTCGAACTAACTGAGTAGGAAGTGAATTTCCTCTTTCAGGTGAATCAATAAGTCAGAGATTTAAAACGGTGTATGATAAATATAGGACGAGAGCAGAGTTTCTTTCACTCAGAGAATTATTTATCTCCTGAATGTTTTGTTTTTCTTTTCCCAGAAACCGTATACAGAAGCTGATTCCAGCATGTTTTAAAATTCACACGAGTATAGAGTCACAGAATCATACAGCACTAAAACAAACGCTTCAGTCCAAAGACTCCATGCCGAACAGAATCCCAAGCTAAACTAGTCCTACCTGCCAGATCCTGCTCCCTGTCCCTCCATGATGAGTTTGGTGGGATAAAACTTGTTGATAAAAAAAAGTGGGCGGCACAGTGGCACGCACTGCTGCCTCACAGCGCCTGAGA
>NW_025138862.1:0-1219 GCF_004010195.1 Chiloscyllium plagiosum
CTTTAGCCAGTCCAAAAAAAGTACATTACGATTACTCTTTCCACAATTTCTTGTCACAGTCCAATTCACTGATGTACAGTTTCAGTTAAACTCTGTCTCTTCCTGTTCCTTTCTGCTTGTCTTCAGCTACATTGCCATTTCTCTTTGGATTTGGAAAGCTCCTTTCACCTGAATCCTGGCCCTGCAACCTCTCTGTCAGCTGAAAGCCCTGTCCATAAACCTACCGACATGATTGGCCAGGACACTGGTCCCAGCAATGTTGTGTTTAATTCACTCATGGGATGTTGCTGTCTCTGGCTGGCCAGCATCACATGCCCACCCCGAGCTGCCCTTGAGCTGAGTGTTTTGCTGGATCATTACAGAGAACAGTTTAGAGTCAACGCCATCGCTCTTGAACTGGAACATGTGTAGGCCAGACCTGCTGCCTGTAACAGATTTCCCTCCTGAAAGGATATTAGGTAGTTAGATGGGTATACTGGACATCGGCATTAACATCTGGATGGACAGTCAGGTGAGAACAGCACGAGGCCATCACCTGTCCCACTCATAGCTCACCCGTCACTGAGTACTGATCCCCGTGCACCATGAATCACAACCCTTTCATCATGACCATTGTGTGATCCTGATACCGTCCTGCACTCTGGTGATATCACTCAGTCTCTCTCCATGTGGTATCCCTCACTGTGTGGCTCTAATTGCTGCCTCTGTCAACTTCTCTCGCTCTTGCAGCTATCCAGATCCTGAGCCAATAGCATTCTCCATTCCAGAGAGACGCAGCAGCACAGGCCAGGGATGGAGACTGGGATTTTCCAGGTCTCTGTGGGACTCAGTGCCATCCGCCATGTGTAACTCTGACTGCATCAGTCTAATTTCCGATTCTGTCTGCTTCCCTATCTCCTGTAGGTACTCAGGATGTTCCTGTCTCAGCCGAATTCCTAACTCCTGTCTCGTCCATAACCACATCAAAGACGGTTTGTCAGGCAGAGAGAGATAGCGAGGGAGATCTGGAGCCTTCAGTAAATCCTGCAGCCGGTAAGATCACTCACAGTAAACAGCACAGGGAGGAGTTAGTGGCCTTCGGTATTCAGACCTGGAAGACAGGACATAGATACAGAGCTGGGCAAGGAACAGCAACATTCCAGGCTTCATTCCCACCATCTTGTCAGGGTCCTGCTCTCACGTCTGTTGTATTGGTCCTCCCTGAGACATCTCTCTCTGA
>NW_025138863.1:0-1219 GCF_004010195.1 Chiloscyllium plagiosum
TATTCCGATGTGAATTTGTGATGCCAAGACAAATAAGGCTGTGGGATAAACATTGTGAAATGGAATTCAGTTCGTTAAACAGTTGTTTTTTTTTTTAAGTGTGGCCACAATTGGCTGAAGGGCCTCCTTTGACACTCTTGTCCTGGGTAGTATAATGGTTTGTGTCCCCACCTGTCACAAGGCTCAATTCTCCGCTGGGGACAGTGTAAATATTTTAAAACTGTCGTCCCGTTCCCAAGTGCTGTATTGATATTTGTCCTTCCATTCTCGATGTGGCATGTCACAGGTCGGACAGTGCTGCCTGAATCAAGGTGGGGAAGGGTTGCAGCTCTCAGGGAGGCAGAGTGTCAGTGAAAGTCCAAACATGTGACTTCTGCAAGCTGCATCCTTTGTCTGTATTGGAATGAAAACCATTTGACAGACTTGTTCCGGTTTGAAGTGTTTACTGGAAGCAGGAAGCTGAGGAAGAATCAGGGTAAAAGTATTTTAATGTGAGTGCAGAATCATTTCCTGCAGCACTAATGAGACTGTAAAGCACAGAGTAGTGTTTAGATACATTGAATTTGGGTTCACGTGGCGCAGCTTGACTTGATGAGGCTGAGTTACGAGGGTATAAAACCATTAAAAATGATACAGATTTTGCTCACTGTGATAGAATATTGGCTTAGTAGTTAACACCGCTGTAAGGGCTGAAGGTTAGGTAGATTGGGCAATGTAAATTGCCCTCTCGTATCCAGGGAGTGAATTAAGTAAGTTAAGTGAATTAGCCACGGGTAGCGCGCAATTAGGTCAGAGTCACAAGACGCCAGGTTATAGTCCAGCAGGTTTATTTGAAATCATATGAGGAAGAGCTGTCCTTTATTCAGGTGAAATACACAGGAAGAGGGAAGGGAACTAGACCTGGGTGAGATGCTCTTCTGCGAGTCGACACGGACTGGATTGACTGTAGAATACAGTGATTCTATCGGAGAGGATAATACCGGCGTTTACGGGATTGCAAAGTCATTAGAGACGATGCTGACGATGTTCACTGAAGACGAAATTTTATTCACTTATTTTCTTGCAAAATTTAGAACAGTTATCCCTGAACCAAGGAAGATTTAATGAAGGTTTTTCAGGTTATGAAATGCTTGAACAGTGTAAATATGTGGAAAATTCCCTCTTTCAAGTTAGTAAATATCAGAATGTCAAACCTTCAAAACCTTTGATGAAACCTTTG
>NW_025138864.1:0-853 GCF_004010195.1 Chiloscyllium plagiosum
TAAACATTTTCAGCAAGTGATACAGGGGACTGGAAGATAAACATTATAAACTGTGAACAACAAAGTTCTTGAGCACAACACACACATTCAAAGGCCGATAACATCCAGGTCCTGATTAATCAAGTGTCAATGTCAGATTGTATTTTGGGGCTTTTCTGCAAAAAATCCACTTGCAATGTTATCCTAAAAGAGTGATAAACCTCATTCCTGTCAGTCCAGGATAGAAAATCCGAAGGGATGAACAAATTTCTTATTTTCTGAAGATTCATAAAGCTGAGACTGGGTTTTGGTGTTTGTTTCCTTTCCACTCGAAGGAGCCGCAGTGGTTGGGGCGGTGAGTTGGAGAAAGTGAAATGTGCCCGTGAGCAGCGTGTGGGGCTATTTCAGCTTCCCCTCCTCTGACAGCGCTGTGACGTGACTCTGATGTTCTCAGGGACACTTCAGAGACAGTGAAAAGAGTCTCGTTCCCGCAGATCGGGAATTCAAACCGTATGCCGGCTTCAGGACAATGAGAAAGATTAATTGGGGTGTGTGAAGAAGCTGTGAGCTGCATTTCAAACAGGTAGGTGGAGTCAGATGCATCATCCATTGCGCCCCTGGCCCTGTGCGTATCTAACCCCGCCATGCTGCAGAGTTCTGACGTTAACACGGACATGCGCAGCAATGGGAACATTGACAAGGTGAATAACCAAAGATAATCACCATCACTGATTCCCTTCCACAGGCCCAACTTTGTGAAGCAGTATCTTTCACTGGCAAATAAAACACCTTCGTCCTCAGGCGCCTGCTTCATTTCGATCACGACTTCACGCCTCTCACTGTTCGAGTCTCATTTCTAAACACTTGGCTCATA
>NW_025138864.1:871-1219 GCF_004010195.1 Chiloscyllium plagiosum
CAGTCCCAATGTGATTGAAATATTTCAACCCCTCCACTGATTTGCATCTTTAAAAAAAACGTGGAGCAATCTCCCTTTCTTTCTGACGACAGTTCTAAACTGTAGTCGGCAGGGTTCACACCTGCGTGGGGAAACCGCAATGGATCTCAAGTCCGTCGCATTAACCACTCGGCCCATCAATACAGAACCACCCTGATAGCTTCATTTCCCAGGTCTCTCTGCCTGTGGAGCTGAGAAAGAGTGAATTATTGCTGGGTTTCTTTGAATCCAATCACTTCACAGGTTTCGAAAGGGTTAAATACTTGCACATGGCGAGTCTGGGTGTTTCATCCCGAAAGATGAAATGAA
>NW_025138865.1:0-1219 GCF_004010195.1 Chiloscyllium plagiosum
TTCAGCCCATCGATTGTGCTCTGCCATTCAACCTCACTCTCCCTCTTTCTACCCATAACACTTGATCCCCTTCACAATCAAGAACCTATCTTCCTCAGTCTTAAATACACTTTTTTTCACTGGAGCTTAGGAGGTTGAGGTGTAAAATCACAAGGCACAAGAACAGAAGTTAGGCCATTCAGCCCATCAATTCTGCTCTGCCATTCAATCATGGCTGATATGTTTCTCAACCCCATTCTCCCACTTTCTACCCATAACACTTGATCCCCTTGACAATCAAGAACCTATCCATCTCAGTCTTAAATACACTTAGTGACCTGGCTTCCACCAGGTGATTCACCATTCTCTGACTGAAGAAGTTTCTCCTCATCTCTGTTCTAAATGTCTTACTTTTACTCTAAGGCTGTACCCTTAGATCCTAGTCTCTCCTACCAAACATTTCCCAGCATGCACTCGATCCAGCATTCAGTATTGTGTAAGTTTCAATTAGATCCCCCCTCATCCTTCTATACTCCATCACGAATAGTCCCACAGTCCTCAAACGTTCCTCAGATGTTGAGCTTTTCATTCCTAGGACCATTCTTGTGAACCTCCTTTGAACTGCTCCAGGGCCAGTACATTGTTTCTGAGATATGGCACCCAAAACTCCACACAGTATTCTAAACGTGGTCTGACCAGAGTGTTATATACCCTCAGCAAAGCATCCCTGCTTTTATATTCAAAATTAATGCCATCATTGCATTTGCCTTGCCAACTACTAATTCAACCTGCAAGTTTACATTGAGAGAATCCTGGACAAGAACTCCTAACTCTCTTTGCACTCACACTTCTGAAGTTTCTCACCATTTAGAAAATCGTCCCTGCCTCTATTCTTCCTACCAAAGTGCACGACCTCACACTTTTCCATGTTTTACGCCATCTGACAGTTCTTTGCCCACTCTCCTCGCCTGTCTAAATCCTTCAGCATCCTGCCTGCTTCCTCAATGCTACCTGTCACTCTACATATCTTTGAATCTTTTGCAAACTTAGCCAGAATGCCTTCGGTTCCTTCATTTAGATCATTCATGCATAAAGTGAAAAGTTGTGGTCCCAACACTAAGCCTTGTGGAACACCACTTGTCACTGGCTGCTATCCTGAGAAAGACCCCTTTATCCCTACTTTCCGCTTACTGCCAGACATCCAGGCTTCTAATAATGCTAGCACCTTGTCTCTATCACC
>NW_025138866.1:0-1219 GCF_004010195.1 Chiloscyllium plagiosum
GTGCAGCCCTCCCTCAGTACTAAACTACTGATAGTGCGGCCTTCCGTCAGTACTAAACTCCTGACAGTGCGATCCTCTCTCAGAACGAAACTACTGACAGTGCGGCACTCCCTCAGACCGGAACTCCTGACAGTGCGGCACTCCCTCAGTATCTAACTACTGACATTGCGACCCTACCTCAGTACCAAACGCCTGACAGTGCTTCCACCCTCAGTACTAAACATCTGACAGTGCGGCCCTCTCTCAGAACTAAACTTCTTACAGGTCGGCCCTCCCTCAGAACTAAATACCTGACAGTGTGGCCGTCCCTCAGTACTAAATTCCTGACAGGGTGGCCTTCCCTCAGAACTAAAATCATGACGCTGCGGCCCTCCCTCAGTACTAATCTCCTGACACTGCGGCCCTCCCTCAGCACTAAGCTCCTGACAGTGTGGCCCTCCATCAGATCTAAACTCCTGATAGTGCAGCCCTCCCTCAGAACTGAACGCCTGACAGTGTGGTCCTCCCTCAGTACCAAAAACCTGACAGTGCGGCCCTCGCTCAGAACTAAGCTCCGGACAGTGCAACCCTCCCTCTGTACTAAACTCCTGACAGTGCGGCCCTCCCTCAGAACCAAACTCCTGACAGTGCGGCCCTCCCTCAGTACTAAAATACTGACAGTGCGGCCCTCGCCCAGTACTAAACACCTGACAGTGTGGCCCTCCCTCAGTACAAAACTCCTGACAGTGCGTCCCTCCCTCAGAACTAAATTCCTGACAGTGCGGCCCTCCCTCAGAACTAAAATCATGACACTGCGGCCCTCCCTCAGTACTAAACACCTGACAGTGCGGCACTCCCACTGTACTAAACTCCTGACAGGGTGGTCCCACCTCAGTACTAAACTCCTGAGAGAGCCGCCTTCCCTCAGAACTAAACTCCTGACAGGTCGGCCCTCCCTCAGACCTAAACTACTGATATTGTGGCCCTCCCTCAGACTTAAACTACTGATATTGTGGCCCTCCCTCAGCAGTAAACTCCTGACAGTGCGGCCCTTCATTAGAACTAAACTCCTGACCGTGCGGCCCTCCCTCAGTACTAAACTCCTGAGCGTGCGGCCCTCCCTCAGTACTAAACTCCTGAGCGTGCTGCCCTCATTCAGTACTAAACACATGACAGTGCGGCCCTCCCTGAGTACTAAACTCCTGACAGTGCGGCCCTACCTCAGTACTAAACACCTGAC
>NW_025138867.1:0-1219 GCF_004010195.1 Chiloscyllium plagiosum
TCCATGTGCAGCAAGACCCAGACACCACTCAGGTCTGTTCCGGTAAAGTGTCTGTAACATTCATGTAACAGCACTGCCTGACACTGCACATTTCCACAGTAAAACAAGAGTTCATTCAGCAGCTCACTCTGGTTTCACAGGAATATGAGGAAGCCATTAAGACCATTGACAGCATTGGAGAAGAACAGGGACAGCCCATTCAGTGCCTCCAGCATATAACTCAGGAAGAGAAGGAGTCTAGTGGGATGGACCACGCCAGAGCCCCTCAAAAATATTTGCGGGCGGTCACCTAGACTCTAATATTTTCATATTTTAAATGAAATGTAAACTGTCTGTTCCAGATGCAATGTGACTGGTCAAACTACTCGTTGTGAAGCAAAACACCATTTATTTAAACACGGAAGATAAAATGAAACCAAGGAAAGGGAAATTTAGAATAACTTAATTCTATTGGCCAAGTTAACAGAATAATAGATCGTGGAGCTATTACTAATGAACTGATCCAATACAGGAAAATCGCATAACCACAGCCCTTGGCAAAAAGGAATATTCAGACACAGAATGTCACAAATATATCTCCAATCCAGGAATTAAAAACAGCAGCAAGTGAAAATTAAGAGAGTGTAGCAGCCAGGAGACATCCACTGAAGCTTTCAACTCTGTGGAGACCCCAACAGTTTCTGTTATTACTGAGAAAGCAAAACCCAGAGATCCTAATCTATGAGAGCTGGCCACACCCATTCAGTCTTCATTAAAATAAACACAAGGCTTCCCTAATTAAGAGAGTGTAGCAGCCAGGAGATATCCACTGAAGCTTTCAACTCTGTGGAGACCCCAGCAGTTTCTGTTATTACTGAGAAAGCAAAACCCAGAGATCCTAATCTGTGAGAGCTGGCCACACCCATTCAGTCTTTATTAAAATAAACACAATACCTCCCTCGTTGTTTACTCAAGTGGTCTTAACTAGCCAGCTTGGTAACGATCATTCAATCTCTCTTTTAAAAGAAACCAGGACAAAATAACCTCTTAAAGCTGCAACATCATCACACTTGTCAGCACATCGAGCTGTCAAACAGGAACCAGGGGGAACCCAATCAGCCTCTTGGCCCTGTCCAAACAGACGATGAAGAAGCCATTCAATCCCTTGAGACACTTTCACAGGAACAGCAGGAGGCCATTCCCATCTCAATGCACTTACACGGGGACAGAATGAGATAAT
>NW_025138868.1:0-1219 GCF_004010195.1 Chiloscyllium plagiosum
AATTAACTGTCTGTTTCTGTCTTTAATGTGAATTTTTCTCTCCCTCTGTATTTTTCCCTGGGTTTAGCTTTTGGTTCCCTAGTGTATCAAATGCTGGCATTGTGTAGTTCAGAAAGAGTGAAATGGTGTGTTTCAGACTGTTGTTCACTTCGCGGTATATCCCATGTGATGGACAGGGGTGTTTTAGAAGTTATGAGACACATCCTTGTAACTTGGTCTGTACCTGAATTTGTCCCTCTCCGGTGACCTTGCGATCAGTAACACGAGGAAGTCCCTTAAGTAAAGGACCAGGCATCTAAATTGTGTGACAATGCTGTCACTTTTCTTAAAAAAAAGATTATTTTCTCCTTTTTAAAATAAGAGATCTTAAAGGCCAAACTGCCTACTGAAAACGGCTCAAGTAAATAACTTACGACGCTTTTAGGGTTTATAATAAATAGCAGTAACAACGGCCTCGTAACTTATCCCAAGCTGCTAGTCTCTCTGAAAACTGACTTGATGCTGTTTCCTCCTGAATTGGAGAACTGTATGAAGTATGTATGTCTGAATGTTCCTTTTTACCAAGGAATGTGTTTATTGAATGTTAGTATATTGGAACAGTTCATCTGTAGAAGGTATTATATTCATTATTCGGTTAAGGTTTCCAATAGTAAAATTATTCTAAATTCCTCGTCATTTTGAATGGACTTTCATTAGAGTGTTTAAATATATTGTGTTTTGCTTAATGGTGGGTGGGTTTGACTAGTAGCATCACATCTGGAACACCTAATTCACATCTACCTTTAAAATAAGAAAAGGGTGACATCCAAGTTACCCTCTTAAACTGGTTTGAGGCAGTCGAGTTGGTCTATAGCAAACTGGGGACTATTGTCTGGTTCTAAATCGATAACACCAAATTGGGTTTAGAATTACAATCCCTACAGTCTGTAAACAGGCCAATAGACCCAACAAGTCCACACCGACCCTCCGAGGAGTAACCTACCCAGACCCATTCCTCTACCCTAATATTTACCCCGAAAAGGATCCTAACCCACATACATCCCTGAAAACTATGAATAATTTAGCATGGCCTATTCACCTGACATGCACATCTTTGGATTGTGTGAGGAAGCCAGAGAATCCAGAATAAGCTCATGCAGACACTAGAGATTATGCACCGGGAGATTATTCGGTACAAAGGTCGCATATGGTAGTTGTTAGTGTATTTTGTTCCGGATGT
>NW_025138869.1:0-1219 GCF_004010195.1 Chiloscyllium plagiosum
TGATCATGTCCCAGGTTGGCGATCATGTCCCAGTGTGGTGATCATGTCCCAGTGTGGCGAACAAGTCCCAGCGTGGTGATCATGTCCCATGTTGGCAATCATGTCTCAGCGTGGTGATCATATCCCAGCGTGGTGATCATGACCCAGTGTGGCGATCATGTCCCAGGTTGGTGATTATGTCCCAGGTTGGTGATCATGTCCCACCATGGCGATCAAGTCCCACCGTGGCGATCAAGTCCCAGCGTGGCGATCAAGTCCCAGCATGGCGATCAAGTCCCAGCATGGCAATCAAGTCTTAGTGTGGCGATCATGTCTCAGTGTGGTGATCATGTCCCAGTGTGGTGATCATGTCCCAGCATAGCGATCATGTTCCAGGTTGGCGATCATGACCCAGTGTGGTGATCATGTCTCAGCGTGGGGATCATGTCCCAGCGTGGTGATCATGTCCCAGGTTGGCGATCATGTTCCAGGTTTGATCATGACCCAGTGTGGCGATCATGTCCCAGGTTGGTGATTATGTCCCAGGTTGGTGATCATGTCCCACCATGGCGATCAAGTCCCAGCGTGGCGATCAAATCTTAGCGTGGGGAACATGTCCCAGCGTGGTGATCATGTCCCAGTGTGGCGATCATGTCTCAGTGTGGTGATCATGTCCCAGTGTGGTGATCATGTCTCAGCGTGGTGATCATGTCTCAGCGTGGTGATCATGTCCTAGCGTGGTGATCATGTCCTAGCGTGGCGATCATCACCCAGCGTAGTGATCGTGTCCTAGCGTGGTGATCATGTCCCAGCGTGGTGATCATGTCTCAGTGTGGCGATCATGTCTCAGCGTGGTGATCATGTCTCAGCGTGGTGATCATGTCCCAGCGTGGTGATCATGCCTCAGTGTGGTGATCATGTCCCAGCGTGGTGATCATGTCTCAGCGTGGTGATCATGTCCCAGTGTGGTGATCATGTTCCAGCGTGGTGATCATGTCTCAGCGTGGTGATCATGTCTCAGCATGGTGATCATGTCCCAGCGTGGTGATCATGTCCCAGGTTGGCGATCATGTCTCAGCGTGGTGATCATTTGCCAGGTTGGTGATCATGTCTCAGCGTGGCGATCAAGTCCCAGCGTGCCGATCAAGTCCCAGCGTGGCGATCAAGTCCCAGTGCGGTGATCATGTCTCAGCGTGGTGATCATGTCCCAGCGTGGTGATCATGTCTCAGCGTGGTGATC
>NW_025138870.1:0-1219 GCF_004010195.1 Chiloscyllium plagiosum
TGAGAAGGTGGCGGTGAGCTGCCTTCCTGAATCGCTGCAGTCCCTGATGTAGGTTGACCCACAATGTCCCTTAGGGAGGGAATCCCAGGATTCTGACCCAGTGACACTGAAGGAATGGCGATTATATTTCCAAGTCAGGATGGTGAGGGGCTTGGAGGGGAACCTGCAGGGGGTGGTGTTCCCATGTAATTGCTGTCCTTGTCCTTCTAGATGGAAGTGGTCATGGGTTTGGAAAGTGCTGTCTGAGGATCTTTGGTGAATTTCTGCAGTGTATCTTGTAGATAGTACACACTGCTGCTACTGAGCACCGGTGGGTGGAGGGAATGGATGTTTGTGGATGTGGTGCCAGTCAATGTAGCTGCTTTCTTCTGGATGGTGTCAAGCTTCTTGAGTGTTGTTGGAGCTGCACCCATCCAGCAAATGGGGAGTATTCCATCACCCTCCTGACTTGTGCCTTGTAGATGATGGACAGGCTTTGGGGAGTCAGGAGATGAGTCACTTGCTGCAGTATTCTGAGCCTCTGACCTGCTCTTGTAGCTGCTGTGTTCATATGGTGAGTCCAGTTGAGTTTCTGGTCAATAATAACCCCCAGGATGTTGATAATGGGGGATTCAGTGATAGTACGACCGTTGAATGTCAA
Source organism: Chiloscyllium plagiosum (assembly GCF_004010195.1). Lineage (NCBI taxonomy): Eukaryota > Metazoa > Chordata > Chondrichthyes > Orectolobiformes > Hemiscylliidae > Chiloscyllium > Chiloscyllium plagiosum. The sequence continues at coordinate 641 of NW_025138870.1, forward strand.
AGAGCGGTAGATAGATTGTCTCTTATTGGTGATGGTCATTGCCTGGCATTTGTGTGGCACGAATGTTACTTGCCACTTGTCGGCCCAAGCCTGGACATTGTCCAGATCTTGTTGCATTTGAACATGGACTGTTTCAGTATCTGAGGAGTCGCGAATGGTGCTAAACCTTGTGCAATCATCAGGTAACATCCCCATTTTTGATCATATGGTGGAGGGAAGGTCATTGATGAAGCAGCTGAAGGTGGTTAATAAAGTACTTGTAATTCTTAATTTACAGAAATTTACAGCAAGTTTCTTATTAGCCAATTAACTTATCACTTTTCTGTGATCACATGCTTATTGTTACTTTCATCAAGAACTGACTGTAGGATATTCTTCCCAGGCTGCTTCACTGCAACACTGAATGTTCCAACACAGGGATAGCAAAGTATAACACGTGCTAGTGAGGCGAGGAATAGGGAGAGAGAGGAGTTGAACACGTGGCTACAGTTCCCAGGCTGCTTCACTGCAACACTGAATGTTCCAACACAGGGATAACACGTATAACACGTGCTAGTGAGGCGAGGAATAGGGAGAGAG
>NW_025138871.1:0-1219 GCF_004010195.1 Chiloscyllium plagiosum
ACTGACCACACACCAGAAACACTGACTACATGCTACAAACACTGGCTACACACCAGAAACACAGACTACATGCTAGAAACACTGACTACACACGATAAACACTGACTAGACACCAGAAACACTGACTACATGCTAGAAATACTGACTAAACGCGGGAAACACACTGCTCGCTAGAAACACAGACCACATGGTTGAAACGTTGACTACACAGGAGAAACATTGACTGAACACGAGAAACACTGACTGCACAACAAGAACAATGACCATAGACCTGAAACTCTGACCACACACCAGAAACACTGACCCACACATCAGAAACACTGACTACACACCAGAAACATTGATCACACACCAGTAACATTGATCACACACCAGAAACATTGACTACACACCAGAAACATTGATCACACACCAGAAACACTGACCACACACCAGAAACACTGACCACACACCAGAAACACTGACTACATGCTAGAAACATTGACAACACATCAGAAACACTGACTACATGCCACAAACACTGTGCAAATGCTAGGAACACCATCCACTCACCAGAAATGCCGACAACATACCACAAAGACTGACCACCCGGCAGAAACACTGATCACACACCAGCAACATTGACCACTCACCAGAAACAATGACCACACACCAGAAACGCTGACGACACACCAGAAACGCTGACCACATGCTAGAAATGCTTACCACACACGAGGAACACTGACCACACAACAGAAACACTGACTCCATGCCAGAAACAGTGACCACATGCTAGGAACACCATTCACACACCAGAAACACTGACCACACACCACAAAGACTGACGACTCGGCAGAACACCAGAAACAAGGAACACATGCCAGAAATACTGACTACAGACCAGAAACACTGACCACACACCAGAAACACTGGCCACATGCCAGTAACACAGAACACATGCTAGAAACGCTGACTACACACCAGAAACACTGACCACACACCAGAAACACTGACCACACACAAGAAACACTGACTACACACCAGAAAGAATGACTACACACCAGAAACACTGACCACTCACCAGAAAGAATGATCACACACCAAAATAGTGACCACATACCAGAAACACTGACTACACACCAGAAACACAGATTAACACCAGAAACACTGACCACGCACCAGAAACACTGGCCACATGCCAGTAACACAGAACACATGCTAGAAACGCTGACTACACACC
>NW_025138872.1:0-1219 GCF_004010195.1 Chiloscyllium plagiosum
GTGCCCTATTTGAGGAATTCTCTTTGCTTTATAATCTAACTATTAGTACCCAACTATGACTTACAACAATATTTATGCCAACAGAAATAAAGCATCTTTTACCAAATAGACAGAGATACACAGCACGGAAATAAACTTTTTAGCTGTAAGCACACACAAGTCCATGGGGGTGAATTTGCATTTGCAGAATTATATTTTCAGGTAAATTCTATTTTGCTCAAAAATGCACAATCTGCAAGCTGTCAGAACGTTGTATTTTATAAATTCCTACTTTAGAAACAGAACTAGTCAGATTCAAGGTGGGGATAAAGACAGACTCTGACTTTTAACGCATTGTCTGAGCTGAGATTGGAATCAATTCCCTACAGTATGGAAACAGGCCCAACAGGTCCACACCAACCCTCCAAACAGTAACCCACCAGGCCCCATTCCCCATATTTACCCCTGACCAGCGCATGTAACACACTGGGCAATTTAAGCATGGCCAATTCACCTAAACTGCATACTTTTGAATTGTGGGAGGAAACCGGAGCACCGGGAGAAATCTCATGCAGACACGGGGAGAATGTGCAAACTTCACACAGACTGTGGCCAGTGGCTGGAATTGAACCTGGGTCCCAAGTGCTGTGAGGCAGAATTAAGAACCACTGAGCCACCATGCCACCCAGATGTTGTTACCTTTTGTTATAAAACCTTATGTAATCGAGATTTACATATCAATGATAGTTGCAACCCACTGTAAAAGATGAAAGAGGTAACAATCCAGGTTTGTTCAATATATCATTTCAGTGACAGGACACTATAATCTTCTTCCATAAATTCTGTGCCTTATGACCTTATACGCCACAACCACCTGATGATGGAGCAGTGCTCCGAAAGCTAGTACTTCCAAATAAACCCATTGGGCTATAATCTGGTGTTGTGATGTTTAACTTTGTCCAGGTTAGGGTGGATTGACCATGTTAAATTAGCCAGTGTTCAGTGTTGCGTAATTTCGGTTGGATTGGCTGTGCTAAATTACCCATGGTGTCCAGGTAGGAGCAGGTTAGAGTGGATTCGCTATGCTAAATTACCCACAGTGCTCAGTGATGTGCAGATGAGGTGGGTTAGCTATGGGAAATAGTTTCACAGTAATAAAAGCAGGAGTCAGCCATTTTGCCTATCTCGCCTGCCCCATTCTTCATTACGATCATGGCCGATCTATCCATCGTCTCAGCTC
>NW_025138873.1:0-1219 GCF_004010195.1 Chiloscyllium plagiosum
GAGCCTCAGTCAGTGACAGAGATTGAGCCTCAGTCAGTGACAGGGATTCAGCCTCTGTAAGTGACAGGGATTGAACCTCAGACAGTGATAGGGATTGATCCTCAGTCAGTGACAGGGATTGAATCTCAGCCAGTGACAGGGATTGAACCTCAGTCAGTGACAGTGATTGAATCTCAGTCTGTGACAGGGATTGAACCTCTTGTCAGTGACAGGGATTGATTCTCAGACAGTGGCAGGGATTGAATCTCAATCTGTGACAGGGATTGTACCTCAGTCAGTGACAGGGTTTGAATCTCAGTAAGTGACAGGGATTGAATCTCAGTTAGTGACAGGGATTGAATCTCAGTCAGTGACTGGGATTGACCCTCAGTCAGTGACAGGGAATGAATCTCAGTCAGTGGCAGGAATTGAATCTCAATCAGTGACTGGAGTTGAATCTCAGTCAGTGACAAGGATTGAACTTCAGTCAGTTACAGGGATTGAATCTCAATCAGTGACAGGAATTGAATCTCAGTCAGTGACAGGGATTGAATCTCAGTCAGTGACAGGAATTGAACCTCAGTCAGTGACAGGGATTGTGTCTGAGTCAGTGACCGGAATTGAATCTCAGTAAGTGACAGCAATTCAATCTCACTCAGTGACAGGGATTGAATCACAGACAGTCACAGGGATTGAACCTCAATCAGTGGCAGGGATTGAATCTCAGTCAGTGACAGGGATTGATCCTCAGTCAGTGACAGGCATTGAATCTCAGTCAGTGACAGAGATTGAAATTCAGTCAGTGACAGGGATTGAATCTCAGTTAGTGAAAGGGACCGAATCTCAGTCAGTGACAGGAATTGAATCTCAGTAAGTGACAGGGATTGATCCTCAGTCATTGACAGGCATTGAATCTCAGTCAGTGACAGGGATGGAAATTCAGTCAGTGACAGAGATTGAAATTCAGTCAGTGACAGGGATTGAATCTCAGTTAGTGAAAGGGATTGAATCTCAGTCAGTGACAGGAATTGTATCTCAGTAAGTGACAGGAATTCAATCTCAGTCTGTGACAGGGATTCAACCTCCGTCAGCGACAGGGATTGAATCTCAGCTAGTGAGAGGGATTGAATCTCCATCAGTGACAGGGATTGAGCCTCTGTCAGTTACAGGGATTGAACCTCACTCTGTGACAGGGATTTAACCTCGGTCAGTGACAGGGATTGGATCTCAGTCAGTGAGA
>NW_025138874.1:0-1219 GCF_004010195.1 Chiloscyllium plagiosum
AGGTGAAATTAGGATAAGAGGGAATCGCCTCAAGATTAGAGGGAACAGAGGAGGGTATGAATTTAGAAGGAACTTTGTCATCCAGAGGGTTGAAAATCTATGGAATACCTTTCCCAGTCAAGTAGTTGACGCGAGTTCAGTAAAATACTTTAAAGATAGATTCGTTGTTGACCAATAAACAAATTAAGGGATTCAGTGAAAGAACGGATAAGTGCACCTGGGTTCATGAAAAGATCAGCAAAGATATTTTTTCAATTGCAGAGTAGTCTCCAAAGGCCAGATGGCATGCTCATGCTCCGACATTTCATATTCTTTTTCACATCAATGATTTGATGTGAGTAGCAGGAGCAGTTATCCACCAAAGGTATGGAGCATTGCATTCCACCCCAGTGTATTGCTCAATACTACTGTGTTGATCGCTGTCAAAAATGGAGAAACTTGCAGCTCGTGCTGGATTTGCAGGTCACACCCATTATCAGTATTGTGCTCTGACAAGTTCTGCTGTCGGTATGAAATGCACTGCCAGAGGGAGATAACGAGGGAACCAGTTTCAATACCAACAAAAGGTAGGGATATGCAATATAAAGACAGAGGGGAGTTTGGGAGATAATGCCATGCAAGAATATGTTCTCTGGTTACAGAATGCTGAAATACAGACATTTCGATAGCATCCTAAAACAGAAATGATTGTTTCCAGAACTGATAGGTGAACGGGATATTGGTATGAGGTCAGTTGATGGAGAGTTCTGAATAACCATTTGTTCTGCAGGTTTGTGACTGTGGATGTGCTCACCAGAGTCTTGGACTTATTTGGCTTAATCTAACAATAATTTGTATCAGTGTCATTTTCATTGAGTGTGACAGAGGTTGAGCTATTTTCTGAGTGCTACCTTATCGAACTCACTTCATTAACCACCTCCCGCATTCTCCATCGTGTCCCTCTCATTCAATGCCAGCACGATTCTCCTACACATCATGGCTGCAGGGACTCACCATCTCCCCGATGTGCCGGAATATTTTGTGATCTGTGGCACTGGTACCATCTTTAAAAGTTCAATGTGCATAGAGTTTAACTTTCTCAGTTGAGAGCTGCCCCACAATTTACACCGAGCATGGCAGACAAAGAGCAATTGCACCTGACCAGGTAGTCACGGAGGGAACTGTCTTTGCGGAAGGCAGAAAGGGTTGCGGAGGGAAATATATCCCTGGTGGTGCGGTT
>NW_025138875.1:0-1219 GCF_004010195.1 Chiloscyllium plagiosum
ACAGCAGGATCACAGTCCCCCATCCTCTCTCTCTCTCATTCCCTTTCTCCCATTCCAGGAGAAAAAGCCTGGAATAAGACAGTAAGGGTCAAGCCAGATGGTGGAGTGCCCGATACCCGTTCCCTCACACCCCTCCCCCCGCCATGTGGGGAGGACCCTAATAGGAGCTGGAGACGACAGAGATGACGCGTGTGGAGAATCTGAAACATCCACGTCCCACCGACCGAGTAAGGAGCAATGTTCAGTGAAGCCAATTCTCACTGTAAACTCACTGTCTGTTCCATTGCCCAGCACAACTTAGAAGATGTGGCCCTTATTCGATCTCCCTTTTGTGTCAAGCTGGTGCAAATGGAATCCCCACGGTGTCGGTGGGCAGGATATCGTCTCCACCACCACCCAGGAAGGGAGCACGGAAGCTTCCTCCTACACTTCCTCCTACACCTCCTCAGATACTGAAACTAATCTGTGACAGTTACTGCTCTCCCCACTTGTCCTGACATCTTCAATAATCTGTGCTTATATACACCCAGCGTTCTCTGCTCCTACAACCCCTTTATAGTGGTACAGAATGTTTTATATTGGCTTTTAGAGTTATTCCGACCAAGGTGCATCATCTCATTGATCCTGATCTGCCATAAACCTGAAAACTACAGCAACGTGTCACTGTCCTGTTGGAGACCATAGTGTCCTCCACACACTTTATAATACTTCCAGTTTTAGTATGTGCAAACATTGAATTGTCCTACAGTCACATGCCACACAGAAATACTGACTCACTCAATATTGTGAGCAATTGCAATACTAATACACTCCCTGAGAACAGATTTAAATACTGACACACATCAGACAGAATGATTGAATTATTGATAAGGATACCACGCAGCAAGAGAAATACTGATGGACACTATGTCTGTCTTAGTTTCTGTTTGTTAGTGGATATCTATACGTCTCTGTATTAGTGTGCGTCTGTGTGTATAAATGTGGAACGACTCTGGCAGTTTCTATGGTGCTTAAATTGATGTAATATAGCCCTCACACGAGATCCGAGGAAGGGTCCTTTCATGTCTGTCCACGGATGCCATAAGACCTGCAGAGCTTTCTGTTGTTGTCAGTCTCTGCTGGCCTCCCCACACCACTGTACAGTAGGGATGTAGAATGAAAATCATCAGGGATTCAGTTTGTGACAGGGAGAGGGAGGGCAGCAGCCCACAGCACCATC
>NW_025138876.1:0-1219 GCF_004010195.1 Chiloscyllium plagiosum
TTGTCTATCCTTTGAGAATGTTGAATATCCTTGTATATTTAACTGCCAGTCCTGATCATCCTGTCACCATTTTTCAATAATCCCAACGAGGTCGTACCTCGTTGTCCCTATTCGTCTCGTCAGCACAAATGTCTCCTTCTGTGCTGCATAAACAAAGCCCTGGGTAGTTGCCGCTTGGAGTACTGTGAACAGATGTGGTCAGCACATCTTGGGAAGGACATATCGAACTTGCAGGGAGTACAATATATACGTATCAGTCAAAACTAGCCATGTAACTATTCAAATCCCGTGTGCTCATCCATTGGCCCACAGTCTTGGCATGTAAGTGCACATCTGAATACTTCCTCAATGTTGTGTCGTTCAGACATCTTAGAAGGAGTATAGCATAGACTTATGACGATGTTTCTTAAACTTCATGGATCAAGCTATTTCAGGAAAGCATATCGAAATTTTATCCTTTCCCTGCGAATTTGAAAAGTTATGTTGTGATAGATGTGCTGTAAAGTTTCAAGATATAATTCGGAAAAGACTGGGAATTTAGAGATAAAACATCTCCACATGTTGGTGATTCTCGAACTAGGGAGCATGGTCTGAGATTTCACACCAGATAATTCCGGGGAGACATTAGAAAATGCATTTACAAACAAAAGGTGGTAGGTGTTCGCAACTCAATTCTACAAATAGAAGGGAATAGAATATAGAACATTAAAAAATACAGTGTAGAACAGGGATTTTGGCCCTCGATGTTGCGTCAACCTGTGAGCAAATCTAAGCCAATCCCCCTACACTATCCCATCATCATCCACATGCTTATCCAAGGACTGTTTAAATGCACCTAATGTCACTGAGTTAGCTGCATTGGCAGGCCGGGAATTCCATGCCCTTATCACATTCCGAGTCAATACCTGCCTCTGCATCTGTCTTAAATATATCCCCCTTCAATTTACAGCTATGTCCCCACGAACAAGCTGACACCGTCATCCTCAGAAAATGACTGTCACTGTCCATCCTATCTCATCCTCTGAGCATCTTCTATGTCTCTTTTAAATCCACTCTTAGCCTTCTTCTCTCCAAAGAGAACAGAATCACGTTCCTCAGCCTTCTCTCATAAAACCTTCCCTCCAGCCCAAGTAACATCCTGGCAAATCTCCTCTGCACCTTTTTCAATGCCTCCACGTACTTTCTCGAATGGGGCGACCAGAACTGTACACAATGTTCC
>NW_025138877.1:0-1219 GCF_004010195.1 Chiloscyllium plagiosum
AAGGGTCAGAGGAAATGGCTCAAGCTTCAGTGAGGGCCCAAGTAAGTGCTTGGGAGGAGGGTCAAGGCTAATGGAGACACGGTCAATGGAGACTGAGTGAGGTCACAGGGTGCTGACTGGCATCTCATTGTGTTGTAGTGAGGTAAATGGGGACAAGAGGGGAGTGTGGAGGGAGGGAGTGCAGTTTCAGTTAAAATGTGAACTTTGTCAGCAGCAGCATGACCTTCAGCACCAGGGGATATCCCTGACTGTGTCAGGCTCACTGACTGCTCTCTGTGTGATTCCACACAGCCACTCATCTGGTCACTACGCAAAGTCTTGTTTATGTTTACACTAAGATTTACACCACCGTCTGCACCCACCGTCTGCACCTTCTGTCTACACCACTGTCTGCACCCACCGTCTACATCCACTGTCTGCACCACCGTCTGTACCCACTGTCTGCACCCAGCATCCACAGCCACTGTCTAGTCCCTCTGTTTGCACCCACCATCTACACCCACTGTCTATACCGCTGTCTGCACCCTCCATCTACACCTCCCATCTTTCTGCTGTTGTAAGATTGTATCCAATGATTCCATTGAGATGACTGCAACCGAAGCCTGAATTTTAGAACCAGCAATGATTGTCTTCTAACCCTGACCTACAAAGTCTGTGTTCCACATTGGGCTGATTAATATTAATTACTGAATGCCATTTGATTTCGGTGATGGCAGGACTGACGGATAAGGAGAGGTTGAGTTGATGAGGATTGTCTTCATTGGCTTTTAGAAGAATGAAGGAAGGGACTCTTGGAGAAAGCTATAAAATTGGAACAGGACAAGACAAATTAGATGGAGGAAAGATGTTCCCAATGGTGGGGAAGTCCAGAACCAGGGCACATGGTTTAAGGTTAAGGGTTAAACTCTATAGGACAGAGATGAGGAAATATTTTCACCCTGAGAGTGGTGAGCCTGTGGAATTCTCTGTCACAGAAAGTGATTGAGGCCAAAACATGATGTTATCAAGAAAGTGGTAGAGCTAGTTCTTGTGGCTAAAGAATCAAGGGATATGGGGTAGGGATGGATTACAGTAGTGTGCTCCATGACCAACTTCAATCATATTGAATGGCATAACAGTGTGGAGGGGCCAAATGGCCTACTCCTGCTCCTATCCTCTATGTTTCTACATCATGTAAAATAGATTGCCAGGTGGAAGTCACTCTGTCAGATGGGAAAGT
>NW_025138878.1:0-1219 GCF_004010195.1 Chiloscyllium plagiosum
CCTTTGTTGTGCAGTTTCCGTATGGAGAACATCGTTATCATGAAAGGATTACAAAACTGCACACAACATTCTAGGTTGTGGTATCAACAAGACTCTGCACAATTTCAGCAAGTCATCCCTGCTCCTGTGTTCAAATCCTCTCAGTACCAAGGCTAAAACACCGTTTGTCTTCCTCAACTGCTGCTGCGCTGGCATGCTTACATTCAATGATGTGTATACAAGAAGATGATATCTGTTTTCCTATTTTAGTTTCGTAAATTTATGATGGTTCTGTCCAATTCAGTTACTGTTTTCCAGTGTGAGGCTAACTTCTCTGTCATTCCATGTTCACTCTCTACTTCCTTTTATAAATAGTCAGGTCAGATTAACTGACCTTCTATTCATAGATAATGTTTCAGAGTGGATAGAATATTGAAATATGAAAATTACTTTGCTCTACATATACTCCACACTCTAGTTACACAAGGCATTCACTGCAATTAGGGTGACTTGAAGTACATGGTTGTTTGATTCGCAGTTGTTGGAATTTATTGTCTTTAATCACATCAATTTCCACAACAACATCTTCCTGATAATACTGATTTCCTTCAGTTCCTTCCTTTCTTTTTCTTCCCAGTAATTTAGGAATATTACTTGTGTCATCATTTGTGATGGCAGAACCAATATACATGTTTGTTTGGTATGGGATATACTTATCCCACATTATAACGTCCTCTGTTTCTCATTGTAAGGGTTTTGTTTTCAATAATCGTTCTTTTTTTTCTCCCTTCATATACCTTCAGGAGCTTTAACAATTCATTATATTTTTCTCTGAAGCTTACATTTAAATGGAATTTTTCGCTCTGCATTAATTCCTGGATCATTATGTTGTCAATATTTAAGAGAGACTCCCGGGAAGGATGTCTTTGTTTACAGGGAGGCGATCCCTAGAGTGTGTCAGTATTTACAGGGGAGTCCTGGGAAGTGTGTTGGTGTTTTGACGAGATGTGAAAGGGAGTGTGTCAGGTTTCGCATGTTGAGTCCCGAGGAGTGGATCCGTATTTACAATGGGGTCCTGGGCAAGTCTCGGTATATGCAGTGTGGTACCGTGGCATGTTTCAATATTAACAGCTGGGTCCCAGGTATTTACGGTGAGGTACCGGGGAGTGTGACAGTATTTACAGAATGATCGCTAGGAGTTTGTCAGTGTTTGCAGGGTTGTTCTGAGGTGTGTATCAGT
>NW_025138879.1:0-1219 GCF_004010195.1 Chiloscyllium plagiosum
GCATTAAACAAGAACTCATTGGAATTTTTTAACCAACACATGGTGATAATTTTGGGAAACTTCAATATTCACATAATCTGGGACAGTTACACTGACAACAGTGATATTGGAAGAGGAGTTCAGAGAATTTTTTTTCAGTGTTTCTTTGAATAACAAATTGTGCATCTGGCTAGAGTAGTAACTATCTCAGAGCGATCGTTGTGTAATGAAACTTCGTGAATGAGTAATGTCACCTGGAGAGATCCTCTGGGAAATTTTGATAAAGTGCAGTTTAAAGAAATATAAAGTTTTAAAGTGAATCACAGAAAGGACAAGCTACAACTAGAAACAAAAACAGCCAATTACATGGGTTTGAGATGAGAACTGACCAAGGTAAATAGGCTAAACAGACTGAAATATGTGCCTGTAAATGAACAGTGGAAAACATTTAAAGTAACAGTGCAAAACACTCAATAAAAGGACATTCCATTGAAACAGACAAAACCTCAGCAAGAAATTCCCACCGGCCCCTCACTCAGGACAAAATGTGTCAAATTAGATTATGAGGCTGAGAAGATCACCACAAAGTACTTAAAATCCTGAAGTGAGAGTGTGTTTTAGGAGTAAGTTTTAAAGGGATTGTCAAGGGTCTGCTAGCAGAAGGAGGGCAGTGGGAAGGGGAATTGTTGTTAAGGTTTAATGTCACAAAAGGAACAGGAAGAAGTGAAGGTGCTTGAGGTGGTAAGAATGTTATAGAGAGTGGTCAGGGCCTGAATAGTGTTACAAAGCCAGTATGAATTGCTGCAGCTGTAGGGGTTTGCAGAGGTAGGGAGGGACATTGGTATTTTTATTTATTCATTCATGGGATGTGGGTGTCTTGCTAACTACCCAGAGGACAGGTCCGGGTCAGCCATACTGCAGTGAGAGTGGAGTCACATGTTGGCCAGACCAGGTTAGAACGTCAGATGTTCTACACAAGAGGAGGTTAGTGAACCAGATGAGTTCTTCCTACTGAACAACAATACTTTTATGGTGGCCTGACCAATGTCTTGTACAGATACAACATGACATCAAGACTCCTCCTCTTAATGCTCTCCCCAATGGAGGTAACCATCTCAAATACCTGCTTCACCAGCCCGTCTCCCTGTAACACCACTTTCAAAGAACTGTGTACCTGCATCCCCGGGTCTCTGACTGACAACACCATCCAGGGCCCAAACATTAACTCTATAAGTCCCAC
>NW_025138880.1:0-1219 GCF_004010195.1 Chiloscyllium plagiosum
TTGTGAAACTTGAAAGGGTTCAGAAAAGATTTACCAGGATGTTGCAAGTGTTGGAGGGTTTGAGCTATAGGGAGGGGCTGAACAGGCTGGGGCTATTTTCCCCGGAGCATCGGTGGCTGAGGCGTGACCTTATTGAGGTTTAGAAAATCATGAGGGACATGAACAAGATGAATAGCCAAGATCTTTTTCCCAGGATAGGGGAGTCGATATCGGTTGAAGGTGAAAGGGGAAAGATTTAAAAGGAACCTCAAGGGGCAGCTTTTTCAGGCAGAGGATGGTCTGTATATGGAATAAGCTGCCAGAGAAAGTTGTGAAGGCTGGTACGATTACAGCATTTAAAATGGAAGGGTACACGAATAGTAAGGTTTTAGAAGGATATGGGCTAAATGCTGGCGATGGGACTAGATGAATTTTGGATATCTAGTCAGCAAATTCGAGTGGGACCAAAGGATCTGTTTCCATGCTGCATAGCTGTACAACTTTATGACTCGAAAAGGAAAGTGGAGTTGAGGATTATCACATCAGGTACAAACTGTTTAATCGCAGAGTAGACTCAATGGGTTGGATGTCTACTTCTGCTCTGTCTTATGGTCTTCATTATGAGTGGGGTGGGGTGCTGTCTAAAACACTCAGGATGCTAACTGTTGTGGAATGCAGACCTTCAGGGGCTCCATTATCAGGACAAAGAGGGAGTCAGGGCTGAGGAAAGTCCATCAAGATAGGAGAATATAACGCATTAAGCAGACATATGTTAAGGACTTTGCAAACTGTGTACCCATTGCACATTATGATACCAGAGAAACCTGTATAACCAGGTTACACAATGTAAAGTGCAGTAATATGTGACTCAAATGAAGCTCAGGGAGACAGTCTGTTGGAGTCCTAATCCCAGTGTGTGGGTGGAGGATAAACCCATTCCGCTGTTTGTTTCAGTAAACTGCCTCTGGCTATAATATCATGTTAGAATCCACCAATTGGCAGAGTAAACAGGATAGAGCTCTCGGAGCTGGCACTTTGAAGCGAGTAGATGCGGAAAGGAAGGAGTGCCTTTATTTCCTTCACAAAGGAAGGCTGAAGTCTGTCAGGCAGCGAGATTTGAGGACAGTCGGCAGTGAAATTGAAGGCGGAGGCATATCAGGAGACAAACTCATATTTGGGTGGATTCGCCAACTCAAGTGAACCCCCTTCCACAATTCAGATCCAGAATCAGCAGCGGCTA
>NW_025138881.1:0-1219 GCF_004010195.1 Chiloscyllium plagiosum
TTTAAGATGCATTTGGACAGATGCACGAGGAGATGGTGAGCAGAGGGATGCAGATGCTTCGACATTGGGTGATACGTTAAGGCAGTGGGTTTCGATCAGCTCAGGCTTGGAGGGCCAAAGGGCCTGCTCCTGGGCTGTAAATTTTCTCTCTTATTTTTGTTCTTTATTGCAACCATGCCCATTCTTTGCAGTTTCCTTCCCCATCCTATGCATCTTAAATCTTGCTAAGTGCTCGTAATTGCCTTTCCCCCAACTATCACTTTTGGCCTGGGTGAAATAGACACAGAAGACTGAAAAGCAATTTCCCCAGAGCAGAACGTTTAATTGCAATCGCTTAAAACAATGAGCATACTTCCTGGGACAGAGAGAAAAGGACATAAAGAAAGAAATGAGGTTGTCAATTTCTCATCTCTGGATGACCGCATCTACTAAGGGAAAAACAGGAGTCAGTGTGGAAAAGTAGAGGCCAAGGAGTATAGTGAGAAAGTTGAAAAGGACAATAGGGGAGAGTTAAAACAGGACTGTGGTAAGATCATGATCTCTAATCAAACCAGGCTCAACCATGATGATGCTGAAGAGACCCAGTCCCAAGACTGGGAGGGCTGGTATCAATGGTACATTGTAAGGCAGGTCCAGGACCAAGGTCAATGACACTCCACACCTCCGTACCCACACTCAAGCGCCCTTAGTGTTCCTATTGCAAAACACAACAGGCGGCACAATGGCTCAGTGGTTAGCACTGCTGCCTCACAGCGCCAGGGATCCAGATTCGATTCTAGCCTTGCGCGACTGTCTATGTGGAGTTTGCACATTCTCCGCGTATCTGTGTGGGTTTGCTCTGGGTACTCTGGGTTCTATCCAAAGGTGTGCTTGTCTGGTGATTTGGCCACGCTAATTTGCCCAGAGTACGAGGTGCATTAGTCGGGGGTAAATATAAGGTAGGGGAATGGGTCTAGGTAGGTTACTCTTCCCTGGGTCTGTGTGGACTTGTTGGGAGAAGGGTCTGTTTCCATACTTTAGGGAATCTAACCTAACATCTGCTCCAAAGGGGCAGGCAGAAGTGGACCAGTCCATAAGCTCCCTATGAACACATTTACTGGTCCAGACAGCCAGACCATCCATGTCTACTGAACCCGGATACACTCCGAGTTATGCGGTATAGTCGAAATAAGGCCCATACCAAAACCAAAAATTGAGGATAACCAACAAAAGTTAGAGA
>NW_025138882.1:0-1219 GCF_004010195.1 Chiloscyllium plagiosum
TGTAGGCCTCAGGCCTGACATCTCTCCATGAGGCTGTTGAACACCTGAGGCATTGCTGAAGAACAGGAGGGTTAGGGAGGGTGATGGAGGGTGAGGGAGGATGTAGGCCTCAGGCCTGACCTCTCTCCATGAGGCTGTTGAACACCGAGGCGTTGCTGAAGAACAGGAGGGTGAGGGAGGGCGATGGACGGTGAGGGAGGGTGAGGGAGGGTGAGGGATGGTGTAGGCCTCAGGCCTGACCTCCCTCCATGAGGCTGTTGAACACCGAGGCATTGCTGAAGAATGAGGCGTTGCTGAAGAACAGGAGGGTGAGGGAGGGTGATGTAGGGTGATGGAGGGTGATGGAGGGTGTAGGCCTCAGGCCTGACCTCCCTCCATGAGGCTGTTGAACACCGAGGCATTGCTGAAGAATAGGAGGGTTCGGGAGGGTGAGGGAGGGTGAGGGAGGGTGATGGAGGTGAGGGAGGGTGTAGGCCTCAGGCCTGACCTCTCTCCATGAGGCTGTTGAACACCGAGGCGTTGCTGAAGAACAGGAGGGTGAGGGAGGGCGATGGATGGTGAGGGAGGGTGATGGAGGGCGATGGAGGGTGAGGGAGGGTGTAGGCCTCCGGCCTGACCTCTCCCCATGACGCTGTTGAACACCGAGGCGCTGCTGAAGAACAGGAGGGTGAGGGAGGGCGAGGGAGGGTGAGGGAGGGTGATGGACGGTGATGGAGGGCGAGGGAGGGTGAGGGAGGGTGTTGGCCTCAGGCCTGACCTCTCTCCATGAGGCTGTTGAACACCGAGGCGTTGCTGAACAGGAGGGTGAGGGAGGGCGAGGGAGGGTGTAGGCCTCAGGCCTGACCTCTCTCCATGAGGCTGTTGAACACCGAGGCATTGCTGAAGAATAGGAGGGTGAGGGAGGGTGAGGGAGGGCGTTGGAGGGTGAGGGAGGGTGTAGGCCTCAGGCCTGACCTCTCTCCATGAGGCTGTTGAACACCGAGGCGTTGCTGAAGAACAGGAGATATCCGAAGAGCTGGGAGACCAGGTCCGGGTGCAGTAGGTTCCCGCGACACACCTCCAACGTTCCCTCGAATACCCTCACAACATCCCTCACTCCCCTCGGCATCGAGTCCACTGCGAGGGGATCTCCCGGGGCACCCTCACCCACGAAGGGGTCACTCTCCAACAGGCCGGGCAGCAGAGGGTGCAGTGTCTGGGGTAAAGCAGGAGGGAGAGA
>NW_025138883.1:0-1219 GCF_004010195.1 Chiloscyllium plagiosum
CCACGGCAAATTCTCTGTCCACGCTACATCAGTAAGTCGTCAGGCATTTTTTTGGCCACAATCAACATTTTTCCCATAACTGCCGTTGCGTTTGCTTTTTCTTTTAAATTCAGAAAATTTTCAGTAAGATTACGCCGTGAAAGAGTCGAGTTCAACCGAAAAACAGACTACTTCTGTTCCGTTCAGAATTCCTTGAAATCGGCTCTTCAGCGATCTCCAAACATATTAGCTTCAAGTAATGTCGAAAGGACAGTACTATCAACAGAAACCCGAGAACCAAGAACAGTATTTTCCACGTCTTCTCAAGTGCTCCTCAGAAAGGCAACGTGATGATGGGTTCAGGGCTGCGTTTTACATCAATTCATGAATAATTTCAAAGTTTTTAATTTAACATTCAGTGAACTGCTTCTGGTCATGTAAGAAAAATGAGTTGTTGATATCAATATTAGCACACATCAATGAATAAATGTGAATCAGAAGGTATTGGTCCAATAACAACAATGAAAACGTCTTGTACAGAAATTAACTCATGAAGTGTGGAAGGAATCCATTATTTTTCTGACAGTTTTATCGGATGGCGAGGATTGGGGACATTTGTTACGTGAAATAAATGTTTGATATTCCGAAGTGGTTCAGCGTTCGTTCATTTTGTACATTGTTCAACCACTATTCCGCAGATCGGCTATGTATGCATTTTTAACCACACCGCATCCCCATCCGTGGTCGATCCCCACATTCCCCAACATTGAAAGTGATGATTGGATTTGTTGCTTTTGGGTCTTCAGGAAGCAGATTCTACGACTGAGCAGAGCATGGGAAGGCAATTGCCAACTGGTATTTTCGCTGGATTTTTCATCCAGAAACACAGGCAATTTCCTTGGGGTGGGAGGCGGGGCAGAGTTCGTAACCTGATATGGTAGATGGTGTAATTTAAATTCAATAAAAATTCAGACTGAAGCGTTTAGTGATGATCACCATCCCAGTACCAGTTAACATGGAGAATGACACATCGAATTTCAGTAATATCCGTTCATCTGGTCTGGTTGCCATGTGACTCCAGATCGACAGCGATGTGCTAGAAATGAATCAAAACTTAACTGCAAAATTGTCACCATCTTCCTCCGATTCATTTTGAACAATTATCTCTCGGTGTGTTTCTTGTAATTATTGAACTTCAAGGCCGAGGTGCTCTTCCAAGCCTAACTTCAGAAGACATGGC
>NW_025138884.1:0-1219 GCF_004010195.1 Chiloscyllium plagiosum
CTGTTATCCATTACAGCGGAGGAGTGGGCCAGCGCTGCTTCTTACTCCTGTGTGGTGGGACATGAAGCGATTCCATTGAAGATAATCAACAGAACAGTCGATAAATCCAGCGGTAAACCGAGTTTTGTAAACATTTCACTTGCACTGATGGACACTGTTAATTCATGTCAATAAAAATTTCAAAGTTGCATTTAATAATTCAACAGAAGTAATGAAGTGTTTTTTTTTCCTCCAGTTTTGTGTTAAATACTGAATTAGTTGTTTCTCACTCTGACTTACATTCCATCTGTGTCGTTAAAGTAGATTATTAACAGGTCTAGGACGAGTGTCTTGTGCAGTTAATGTTCTCTGCTCAGATACACCCTGGGTCAGAGATGGAGTAAAGCTCACTCATTGCAGGATTCCGCCAAGGATGTTATCCATCCTAAATCCCTCTGTGACAAAATCTGACAATGTCCATTTTATGTCAAGGGTAGGGCACGAGTTTTGAACTTGGTGTTTTTGATTCCCCCGATTGGACATTCTTACAAAATTCATGTCAGTTTTAAACTGCCAAATTGCACCAATTGGAAATGTCAATTTAAGACACTTTAAAATTAAATTTGATTGGAACATACCAATCGTAAAGAGTGCAGAACAGTTTGAATGTAACCTTTGTTTCTGGGGAACTGTCAGGGATCTTGCGCCAGTGCATGAGTTGACAGAATGAATCTTCACTTTCACACCAAAGAGAATCAACAGATAAGTTGTTGTGGAGCAGAGGGGAGGGGAACGATGAATGGTCTGTCCTCTTGCTCCCTGTGCAGAGTTTTCATGGTGGATGTCCGCTATAATGTAACCCAGTTGCTAACAGGAACAGTCAGCTTCTTGCTTACTGTCCAAAGATTTAACATTTCCATGCAAAATAATACCTTTGAAGCATGTTAGACACGCTTGGCTCTGTTAACAAATTATTAACATTGATTCCCATAATCCAAAACTGGTGTTTGCATCGTCCCAGTTTGAATTCCATAGTTTTGTCTCAGTTTTCTGGAACACATGGGATCAATTCTGGTATTCGAATACCTGATATCATTTTGTTTCACATACAGAACACAAGTAGACATTTTCTAACAAACATATTCAGAAATGTTATCTCTGGGGCAGTGGGGATTTGAACTCACGCCTTTTCTCTCAGAGACAGAAATTCTATCACTGCAACAGAGGAGTTGCTCATAAA
>NW_025138885.1:0-1219 GCF_004010195.1 Chiloscyllium plagiosum
GTTTCAGTGATTGTGACTATGTCAGGGTTGTTGATTCTCTGATTGTGACTATGTCAGGCTGTTGTTTCTGTGATTGTGACTATGTTAGGGTTGTTGTATTTTCTGAGATTGTTCCGATGTCTGTGTTGTCGGTTCTGTGATTGTGACTATATCGGGCTTTTGTTTGTGTGATTGTGCCTTTGTCAGGCTGTTGCTTCTGTGATGGTGACGATGTCAGAGTCCCTGTTTCTGTGATTGTGACTATCTCAGGCTGTTGTTTCTGTGATTGTGATTATTTCTGGCTGTTGCTCTATGACTGTCACTATGACAGGCTGTTGTTTCTGTGATTTTGACTGTGTCATGGTTGTTGTTTCTGTGATTGTGACTATGTCAGGCTGTTGTTTCTGTGATTTTGACTATGTCAGGGTTGTTGTTTCTCTGATTGTGATTATGTCAGGCTGTTGTTTCTATGTTTGTGACTATGACAGGCTGTTGTTTCTGCGATTGTGACTATGTCAGGTTGTTGTTTCTGTGATTGTGACCACGACAGGCTGTTGTTTCTGTGATTTTGACTGTGTCAGGGTTGTTGTTTCTGTGATTGTGACTATGTCAGGCTGTTGTTTCTGTGATTGTGATTATGTCAGGCCGTTATTTCTGTGATTGTGATTATGTCAGGCTGTTGTTTCTGTGATTGTGACTATATCAGGTTGTTGTTTCTGTGATTGTGACTATGTCAGGCTGTTGTTTCCATATTGTGACTATGTCAGGCTGTTGCTTCTGTGATTGTGACTGTGTCAGGCTGTTGTTTCTCTGTTTGTGACTATGTCAGGCTGTTGTTTCAGAGATTGTGACAATGTCAGGCAGTTGCTTCTGTGATTGTGACTGTGTCATGGTTGTTGTTTCTGTGATTGTGACTATGTCAGGCTGTTGTTTCTGTGATTGTGACTATGTCAGGGTTGTTGTTTCTCTGATTGTGATTATGTCAGGCCGTTATTTCTGTGATTGTGATTATGTCAGGCTGTTGTTTCTGTGATTGTGACTATATCAGGCTGTTGTTTCTGTGGTTGTGACTATGTCAGGCTGTTGCGTCTGTGATTGTGACTGTGTCAGGCTGTTGTTTCTCAGTTTGTGACTATATCAGGCTGTTGTTTCTGTGATTGTCACTATGTTAGGGTTGTTGTTTCTCTGATTGTTCCGATGTCTGTGTTGTTGTTTCTGTGATTGTGACTATATCCGGCTG
>NW_025138886.1:0-1219 GCF_004010195.1 Chiloscyllium plagiosum
CCAGGTAAACAGTGATTGTACCCCTGGGTCCTCTCCCAGGTAAACAGTGATAGTTCCCCTGGGTCCTCCCCCAGGTAGCCAATGTATTGTTCCCCTGGGTCCTCTCCCAGGTAGACAGTGATAGTTCCCCTGGTTCCTGTCCCAGGTAGACCATGATTGTTGCCCTGGTACTCTCCCAATTAGACGGTCATTTTTGCCCTGGGTCCTGTCCCAGGTAAACAGTGATTGTTCGCCTGGGTCCTGTCTCAGGTAGACAGTGATAGTTCACCTGGGTCCTCTCCCAGGTAGACAGTGATTGTTCCCCTGGCCTCTCTCCCAGGTAGACAGTGAATGTTCCCCTGTGTCCTCTTCCAGGTAGACAGTGATTGTTCCCCTGTGTCCTCACCCAGGTAGACAGTGATTGTTCCCCTGGGTCCTCACCCAGGTAGACAGTGATTGTTCCCCTGTGTCCTCTCCAAGGTCGACAGTGAATGTTCCCCTGTGTCCTCTCCCAGGTAGACAGTGAATGTTCCCCTGGGTCCTCACCCAGGTAGACAGTGATTGTTCCCCTGGCTCCTGTCCCAGGTAGACAGTGATTGTTCCCCTGGGTCCTGTTCCAGGTTGATGGTGATTGATCCCCTGGGTCCTGTCTCAGGCAGACAGTGATTGTTCCCCTGGTCCTGTCCCAGGTAGACACAGATTGTTCTCCTGGGCCCTGACCCAGGTAGACAGTGATTGTTCCCCTGGGTCCTCTCCCAGGTAGACAGTGATTGTTCCCCTGGCTCCTCTCCCAGGTAGACAGTGATAGTTACCCTGGGTCCTCTCCCAGGTAGACAGTGATAGTTACCCTGGGTCCTCTCCCAGGTAGACAGTGATTGTTCCCCTGTGTCCAGTCCAAGGTAGACAGTGAATGTTCAACTGTTCCCTGTCCCAGGTAAGCAGTGATAGTTACCCTGGGTCATCTCCCAGGTAGACTGTGATTGTTCCCATGGGTCCTCAATCAGGTAAACAGTGATATTTCCCCTGGGTCCTCCACCAGGTAGACAGTGATTGATCCCCTGGGTCCTCTCCCAGGTTGACAGTGAATGTTCCCCTGGTCCTTTCCCAATTAGACATCATTTTTCCCCAGGTTCCTGTCCCAGGTAGACAGTGATAGTTGCCCTGGGTCCTCTCCCAGGTAGACAGTGGTTGTTCCCCTGTGTCCAGACCAAGGTAGACAGAGATTGTTCAACTGTTCCCT
>NW_025138887.1:0-1219 GCF_004010195.1 Chiloscyllium plagiosum
CCAGAAGGTCTGCTTTGCTGGGCTCTGCATCACGGCACGGGCAAAGTGGTTCTCAAACCCATCCCATCCCAGCCATTTACGTAAAATTCAACAATAAAAGAGCGATAGAATCTTTACTAATCCCATTTTATCATGTGGAAATGACAAAACATGGGAAGGGATCGAGTAAATCCCAACACATGGGTGCACCCGTCAGAAACATCGAGCATGCCTGAGGCTGTAGCTGCAACCCACTCTGCTCGTTCCATGGACCCAGTTCCTCACCAGGCCTTGGTCACTGAGTTCACCAAGTTATGTGAAATGATTGAAGCCATGATTGAAGAAGGGTTCAGCAGTGGCGAGAGCCGCTTTCAGCCGTGCTCCAAAAACATGAGCAGCAACTTTACAGCCTTGGAAACAGAACAGACGATGTCAAGCGCCGAACTGCAGTGGCAAGAGACCGCGATCAGTTCCTTTCAAGAGAGGATCCTTGCCTTTGAAAAACAGGTCCATACCTGAACTGAACATGACGACGACCTCGAGAACAGGGGTAGGATGAATAATGTTCACATCGTCGGTTTGCTGGACCGGACGGAAGGTGGTCAGCGGGTGAGTTTATTGAGAACTGGCTGCTGTGATTCCTTTACTTCAAAACTGTAAAGGGACGGGTGAAGACTGAGACAGTTCATCGGGTTATGGTGCGGAGGTCAGACTTAGACCAACGCCTTCACCCTGTCCTTGTGCGGTTACATAGTTATGGGGACAAACAAAAACTGATGGAATCTCCTAGAACACAGGGGAAAGATCCGATGGCGTTAATTCACGAGGGCTCCAGTATTATGTTCTTTCAGGAATTTTCAGCGGTGGTGATTCAGGAAAGAAAATCTTTTGATGAGATCAAGAGAAGAGTAAGGGAACTCTGGATTCAATATTCGTTACGGTACCTAGTGGTGCTCCGTATTGCTTTCAATGGATCCATACACTCTTCTGACTCTCCAGAGAAAGCGAAAGCTTTATGGACATTTAAAGTAAGATGGATGTTTAGATAATCATGTTTCTCTCTTAAAGAAATTTTCTTGGACTTTTCTGCTATTAACCAGTGCTAAATTATAGTCGGTGGCGGGTAGAGTATTCACTTTTAACTTCTTCATTAGTATTACTACTCTTTTTCTCTTTCCTGGCTTGTGTCTGGGGTGCGGCTCAAGCAGAAGCGGGTTACAAACGTAGTTGTGATTACTAA
>NW_025138888.1:0-1219 GCF_004010195.1 Chiloscyllium plagiosum
CTAAGGGAGATAGCTGATGGACTGTACACCCTAAGGTTCTAAGTGTGATAGCTGATGGACTCTATACCCCATGGTTCTAAGGGAGATAGCTGATGGACTGTACACCCCAGGGTTCTAAGTGAGATAGCTGATGGACTGTATACCCCAGGGTTCTAAGGGAGATAGCTGATGGACTGTATACCCCAGGGTTCTAAGGGAGATAGCTGATGGACTCTATACCCCAGGGTTCAAAAGGAGATAGCTGATGGACTGTATACCCCAGGTTCTAAGGGAGATAGCTGATGAACTGTACACATCAGGGTTCTAAGGGAGATAGCCGATGGACTGTACACCCCAAGGTTGTAAGGGAGATAGCTGGTAGACTGTACACCCCAGGGTTCTAAGGGAGATAGCCGATAGACTGTACACCCCAGGGTTGTAAGGGAGATAGCTGATGGACTGTATACCCCAGGTGTCTAAGGGAGATAGCCGATGGACTGTACACCCCAGGGTTCTAAGGGAGATAGCCAATGGACTGTACACCCCAGGGTTGTAAGGGAGATAGCTGATGGACTGTACACCCCAGGATTCTAAGGGAGATAGCTGGTGGACTGTACACCGCACGGTTGTAAGGGAGATAGCTGATGGACTGTACACCCCAGGGTTCTAAGGGAGATAGCTGATGGACTGTACACCCTAGGGCTCTAAGGGAGATAGCTGGTGGACTGTATACCCCAGGGTTCTCAGGCGATAGCTGATCGACTTTACACTCCAGGGTTCTAAGGGTGATAGTTGATGGACTGTACACCCCAGGGTTTAAGGGAGATAGCTGATGGACTGTATATCCCAGGGTTCTAAGGGAGATAGCTGATGGACTGTATACCCCAGGGTTTAAGGACGATAGCTGATGGACTGTCCAACCCAGGGATCTAAGGGAGATAGCTGATGGACTGTATACCCCAGGGTTCTAAGGGAGATAGCTGATGGACTGTACACCCCAGGGTTCTAAGGGAGATAGCTGATGGAATGTATACCCCATGGTTCTAAGGGAGATAGCTGATGGACTGTACACCCCAGGGTTCTAAGCCGATAGCTGATGGACTGTGTACCCCAGGGTTCGAAGGGAGATAGCTGATGGACTGTATACCCCAGGGATCTAAGGGAGATAGCTGATGGACTGTATACCCCAGAGTTCTAAGGGAGATATCTGATGGACTGTACACCCCAGGGTTCTAAGGGT
>NW_025138889.1:0-1219 GCF_004010195.1 Chiloscyllium plagiosum
TGATGCAGAATATTCATTTAGTATCTCCCTCCTGTTCTGCGGCTCCACACGAAGGCCGACTTGTTGATGTTTGACGGGTCCTATTCTGTCCGTAGTTATCTTTTTGTCCTGAAAATATTTGTAAAAACCGTTTGCATTCTCCTTAATTATATTTGCAAAAGCTATTTCATGTCCCCTTTTTGCACTCCTGATTTCCCTCTTAAGTATGCTCCTACTTCCCTTGTACTCTTCTACGGATTCACTCGATCTATCCTGTCGATACCTGACATATGCTTCCTTCTTTTTCTTAACCAAACCCTCAATTTCTTTAGTTATCCAGCATTCGCTATAACTACCAGCCTTTCATTTCACCCTGACAGGAATATACTTTCTCTGGATTTCTGTTATCTCATTTCTGAAGGCTTCCCATTTTCCAGCCATCCCTTCACCTGCGAAAATCTGCCTGGAATCAGCTTTTGAAAGTTCTTGCCTAATACCGTCAAAGTTGGCCTTTCTCCAATTTAGAACTTCAAATTTTAGATCTGGTCTATCCTTTTCCATCACTATTTCAAAACGAATAGAATTATGGTCGCTGGCCCCAAATTACTCCCCCACTGACACCTCAGTCAATTGCTCTGCTATATTTCCCAAGAGTAGGTCAAGTTTTGCACCTTCTCTAGTAGATATATCCACATATTGAATCTGAAAATTGTCTTGTATGCACTTAAGAAATTCCTCTCCATCTAATTTCCCTCTGACTATTGGGGGGTCTATAATACAATCCCAAAAAGGTGATCATCACTTCCTTATATCTCAGTTCCACTCAACTAACGTCCCTGGATATATTTCCGGGAATATCCTCCCTCAGCACAGTTGTAATGCGATCCATTATCAAAAATGCCACTCCCCCTACTCTCTTGCGTCCCTTTCTCTCCTTCCTGGAACATTAAGCTGCCAGTCCTGCCCATCCCTGAGCCATGGTTCTGGAATTGCTATGATATCCCAGTCCCAAGTTCCTAACCATGCCCTGAGTTCATCTGGCTTCCCTGTTAGGCACCTCGCATTGAATACATGCAGTTTAATTTATCAATCCTGTATTGTCCCTGCCTGCCCTGTTTGTTTGATTGACTTCTGTTCTCAACTGTACCAGTCGCAGATTGATCACTTTCCTCAGTATCTCCGTGGGTACCCCTCCCCCACCTTACTCGTTTAAATCCTCCCGAGCAGTTCGAGCAAATGT
>NW_025138890.1:0-1219 GCF_004010195.1 Chiloscyllium plagiosum
AGGTTCAAGGCTAATGGAGACAAGGTCAATGGACACTGAGCGAGGGCACAAGGTGCTGAATGGCATCTCCAGGGGTTGTAGTGAGGCATGTGGGGACAAGAGGGGAGTGTGTAGGGAGGGAGTGCAGTTTCAGTTGAAATGCGACCTTTACCAGCAGCAGCATGACCTTCAGCACCAGGGGGTGTCCCTGATTGTGTCAAGTTCACTGGCTGCTCTCTGTGTGATTCCACACAGCTACTGATCTGGAAACACAATTATATACTGGTCAATCTAACATCTCTTTTGAGGGTTTCATTGGAATCTATAATTAACAGCAGATAGAATGAAGATTAGATTACTTATGATGTGGAAACAGGCCCTTTGGCCCAACAAGTCCACACCGACCCTCCGAAGACCAACCTACCCAGCCCATTCCCCTAACACTATGGGCAATTTAACATGGCCAATTCACCTAACCAGCACATTTTTGGACTGTGGGAGGAAACCCACACAGACACGGGGAGAATGTGCAAACTCCACATAGAAAGTTACCTGAGGTGGGAATTGAACCCAGGTCTCTGGCGCTTTGAGGCAGCAGCACTAACCACTGTGCCACTGTGCTACCATGCTGCACCTTCTCATATAGAGAATTGGAAATTGTCCACAAAGATTTGTGATGGGTAATTTCTAACTAACAAACCAAATGCATTAACTAAAATAGTTGATAGGACGTATAGCCGTAGCAACTTTCAGAAATACGCAAAAACTGTCCACAAAGATTTGTGATGGGTAATTTCTAACTAACAAACCAAATGCATTACTAAAATAGTTGATAGGACGTCTAATCTTAGCAACTTTCAGAAATAAGCAATAATTTTCCACAAAACAATCTGCTGACCAAAGTTAAAACCCATGGGATTGAAGATGAATGTTTGACTTGGTTAGGAGACTGATGACAGACGACAGGGAAAAAAAACACATTTTGAATGATGTTCCACAAGGATTCTGTGATGAGGCCTTAACAGGATACAAATGCTGCAGGAAGGATAGAAAGGGAGGCAAGAGAGGAGGAGGAGTGGCATATTTGATATGGGATAGCATTACAGCTGTACTGAGGGAGGATATTCTTGGAAATACATCCAGGGAAGTTATTTTAGTGGAACTGAGAAATAAGAAAGGGATTATGACTTTTTTCGGATTGTATTGAAAACAATACCCTCTGATAGTCAAAGGGTAATTG
>NW_025138891.1:0-1219 GCF_004010195.1 Chiloscyllium plagiosum
ACCAGAATTGACTTTCTGGGTGTACCGGTACACTAACGAAGACATTTGATAAATCCATAGCAGAGAACCATTTACTGTCAGGTGGAATTTGAACTCATATAGTACAAGGATTAGGAACATTTGGGGCGGGAGGAACAACAGCATAATTGACTACGTGGAGGTCTTGAACAAAGCTCCGCTTCCCCCGGTTCACCTGGAATGTTTGCCTTTTTGACCAGAAAAATGGGGGCTCTCACCGGTGATTATCCACAGGGAATGATCACTGAAGCTTTCAGGAGGGATGCAAAGTAGTATCCTTTGGCAGCCTCGTGTTTTAACGGGTCTCGTGCTCTGCATGGACGATACTTATGGGTTCACAGCTTCCTATGAACCCCACATCACGTTTGCCTTTTGCCCTGCACTCAGTAGGGACCCTTCTTAATCTTGGCTCCGAGACATCTACCATACCTAATCGCCAGGCTACCCTCTTGGTGGGGGTTACCTGGACTGCTCTCTCTGCCTGAGTTAGCCAATTTAGTTTCTTCATATTTGTCCTTATGTGTGCATTGAATCAGGTACGCACATCGTCGCTGAAAACACAATCTTTCGTTTTTTTGTGCCTGCAGTACGCATCGTCTCAAATCCTGCCACCTCTCGCTGGATGCCTTCGCCAATGGTACGTGAAGAAAGGTGCCTTCCACATAAAAAGGATTTTTTTTTCTCGTTCGTTGACTGTTTGTCCCTGATATGGTAGTTTACTGGCCTTGTATGTCTGCTATTATTTCGGTTTAACTTTACATTTTTTTCTGTCTGTCTGCAGCACATGCCTCTGCAAAGTCAGGTAATTATTTATTGGTTTCCCTGTGCTTTTATTTGATTCAAAATAAATGTTACTTTACCATTACAATGGACATCACATTATTTTACAGGTTGCGGTAACAGCGAGGGCCGAAGTGCCTGTACTGCATTGTAACGTTCGATGTTGTCAGTTACATTTCCTGCTGGTTTCAGATATCTCTCCTCACTCTGGAAGCTCCCGGTCGCATGTTCCAGAGATTTGTCTGCACTTCAGTTAATCTAGGCAACTGTATTTCCTGCTCAGAATGTGATCTCTCTCCAATGGAGAGAGGAAAATAAAGTCGGTGACAAAGTTGAGGTCACTTACGTTCTGTCCAGAATCAACAAAAACTATCCAGATCTTCCAGTTTCCTATAACTTCAACATTACACTGTGTTCCCAC
>NW_025138892.1:0-1219 GCF_004010195.1 Chiloscyllium plagiosum
CATATATTTCATTACCCATTCTTGTGAAGGGTTTGTGCTAAAGCATTGACTCTCCTGTACCTCAGGTGCTGCCTTACCTGTTGTGCTTTTCCAGCGCTACACTTTGACACATATTAATTCTTTGGCTACACGAATATGTCAGCGGCAAGAAACCCTACAAGAATGACTCACCTCAAAATTTCGGAAAGCTGTCTCGCATCAAAAAGACTCATGTTGAATGTGTGTGTGATTAAATACCTCCATTTGCCTGTGTGAGTGCAGCTTCACCCCTCATCCACTGACATTGAGTAGCAGCAATGCCTTCCATCTACACGGTGCTCTGCAGAAATTTGCCAAGGCTCCTTACAGCGTACCTCTGAAACCACGAACATGAAGAAGGACAAGGGAAGCAGATACATGGGACCACCATGTTCGGGTTCCAATCCAAGCCATCTACCAAGATGATTGGGAAGTATACTGCCGTTTGTACAGTGTCACTGTTTCAAGTTCCCTCCCTAAAATGGTATTTTAAGTCTACCTACAGCACATGGGCTGCAGCGGATCAATGTGACAGCTCACCCCCACCTTCTGAAGGACAAAAAGGGACAAGCAATAAATATTGGCCTTATAATATTCCATGAATAAATTTACATGAAAAATATAGTCCAGTCATGCCCAATTCTGCACACTTGCTTTGTGTTTTGTGAGCTCTGGCTGGTTGGGTCCACGCAGTAACCTATTTGTTGCAAACAGCTGAAGGAATATGCTGTTTGAAACAATCGGACAGTCTCTCAGAGGCATGGTCTGCATACCGAGCATCACACAGACACTGACAGTCACATCCCACATTACTGAGCTCTGAGACACATAGAGGCAATTGAAAATATACTCATATCTCACTAACATGTTTAAACACAATAGACAATACAATAGAAATAGACAATAGGTGCAGGAGTAGGCCATTCAGCCCTTCGAGCCTGCACCGCCATTCAATATAATTATAGCTGATCATTCCTAATCAGTATCCTGTTCCTGCCTTATCTCCATAACCCTTGATTCCACTATTTTTGAGAGCTCTATCCAACTCTTTCTTAAATGAATCCAGAGACTGGGCCTGCACTGGCCTCTGGGGCAGAGCATTCCACACAGCCACCACTCTCTGGGTGAAGAATATTCCCCTGAGCTCTGTCCTAAATGGTCTACCCCTTATTTTTAAGCTGTGCCCTCTGGTTCGGCACTT
>NW_025138893.1:0-1219 GCF_004010195.1 Chiloscyllium plagiosum
TTCCTTTTAAATATCTGGGGCATTAATCTGCATTGCAAATATACACAAATCTGTCCAAATGACAGACTGAATCTGTCTAAACGTATTCAAATCACAAGTCCAAGACCCAAACTTTCAAGTCCTGGTGGTGAACCCACAAAACATCGGAACGACTCAGTGGTACGATGTAACACAAAAGAGTAACATTCAAATTCGGTTGGATTTTGGATTCTGGGCTATAATTTAAACTGATTGTGCGAATTTGAATTTGTTGTGTACCATGACACTGCTGCTCCAGGTATTTGTTTCACAACCAAATGTTTACATTGTTAAATCTTTCACAACACTCTTTGCAAGTCAGAAGTTTCAGCTCCATTAACGTTACAGGACATGTTTGTAACTTCATACCAATCCCCACTAAAGACAAAATGAACATCATGTTGAAAAGGTGGCTTCTTTTTTTGTATTCCTCAACCACATTCCCATGACAGACATATAACTACATGTGTATACTTTATCAGTATACACTACATATAACTACATGTGTATACTTTATCAATTTGCGAAAGCGCATCTGCCCTTATATTCTTACGACTCACAGCATTCAGGATGTGTAAATTAAATATCTGCTACACGAGACGCCAATGAAGCATTCTCATATTCTTGTCTGAAAAGCGTTACAAGAATGGCAGGAGATTGTGATTCATGAACAGGACCATCTCTGACAAATTGTTCAAACGTGCACATTAAAATGTTGCAAAGCCAATGCCAAGCACAGTTGTTATTTTTCGATCGTGGAGTATTTCCTCTGGAAAAGTAACCAGCTGGCTGTTCAATTCCATCATTACCTTCCTGTAGAAATACAGCTCTAACTCCTGTGTCATTAGCATCGATGGCAACGTTGAGGGGTTCGAAAGGTTTGGTGCAGCTAAAACTGGTGTCCTGGTTAAAATTGCTTCTAAAGGTGCAAATGCATCCAGGCATTATTCTGTCCACGTTAATGTTCTGTTCATCTTCATCAAATCTGTTATTTGTGTCACAGCACAAGACCTTTGAACAATCTTCTGACAGGATCTGCTTATTTGCAAAAATCGAAGCACTTCTCTCTTCGAAATTGCTTGAAGAAATTCCTAGATGGCCATGGTCCTTGCATTCCGTGGGGTTAACCTTCCATGACCGATGTTATGTAGCAAGAACGTCATCTCTTCTTTCACGAATTCAGTTTTGCTTAAGTTTATTA
>NW_025138894.1:0-1219 GCF_004010195.1 Chiloscyllium plagiosum
GGGTCTGGCAATGCCTTTAATTTAATATTCTTCTACATACCCTCACATCTGCCCATGAACTGTTCCTCTGGCTCTCTCTGTTTGTTATCCCAATCCTTGCAAGTTATTCATAACATTACCTCCATGAGTGTACTCTCACAGACTTTCACAACTATCACTGCCATCGACACACACGAATACCCACATAAACCCCTTGCCTTGAGCTGTCGGGTGGACATATGGTGACATACATTTATGGGAGCCCTGTATACTGTCATTCGCAGTATCTTCTGGAAATCTCCTCATGCTCGTCACATGTGCAGTGCAAGTGTAGCAGCAATGTACTGGCAAAGTTTTGCAGTACTCCCCATGCTGTGCAGATAGTTTAGCTTACTGAGCAATACAATGGAATAATAGGTACAGCCCTCCATGCTATGCAGGTAGTCCAGCTTACTGAGCAATAAACTGGCATAGTCTGCACAGCTCTCCGTGCCGGGCTGCTACCTTGTACCAGTTTATGGTTTGCGGTCTGTTTCTGTGTGGGAGACTCAAAAAACCTGGTCTCCTTTTTATTGGAATTATGTTGTGAAGCCTGAAAGAGTTCCGAATAGATTAACAAGGATGTTAAGATAGCATAGGGAACTTGTGTATAGAGTCTGAGGAGGTAGGGGAAGACCAAAATGAGATTTTTGCTTCTGTATTTACTGAAGAAAACGACCTTGTAATGAATGAAACCATTAAGGAGCAGGTAAGCATGCTGGAATGGTAGAGATTGAGGAAGCTCATGTGCTGAAAACTTTGACAAACATTAAGATTGACAAGTCGCCATGGCCAGACCAGATTTGTCCTCGGCTGCTTTGGAAAGTGAGAAATGTAATTGCTTCGCCGCTTCTGAAGATCTTTGCATCCTCGGTCTCCACCGGAATCGTACCTGAGGACTGTAATGTAATTCCTCTCTTCGAGAAAGAAAATAAGTAAATCCCCGGCAATTACAGACAAGTCAGTCTCACGTCTGTCGTCTGCAAGGTATTAGAAAGGATTCTGAGGAATAGGATTTATGACCATCTGGAAGAGCATGGCTTGATCAAATGCAGTCGGCACGGCTTTGTGAGGGGCAGGTCACTCCTCATAAATCTTATTGAGTTCTTTACGGGTGTTACTCGACAAGTTGATGAGGGTCGAGCGGTGGATGCGGTGTATGTGGACGTCAGTAAGGCATTTGATAATATTCCCCATGGCT
>NW_025138895.1:0-1219 GCF_004010195.1 Chiloscyllium plagiosum
AATGAAAGGGGAGTGGTCAGCTCTCTAGCTGAGTTGAGCTGTTTTAGTTCAGCCTTGAACTGGTGAGAAGTTCAGCAGGGAGCTGTGTGGAAATTTTCTCTCTCTCTCTTTCTGCCCTTCAACTTCAACCTGTAAGCATGTGTTCCATTTATACTGGGTTTTAAAGGGAGTTTTTATTGGGCCTGTTGTATATATTCGGAATAGTTGGATAGGCTGAGATCTGTAGTGGTTCCTTATTCTGTTCTTTGTGTTTCATTGTGTAAATTTGTGAATAAATTTCTGTCTGTTTTAAAACCTAGTAGTCCACCTAGCTATCGTACTCCGGGTAATTTTCACTGTACACTTACTGAAACAAATTACAAAGTTATGGTCTGGGTTGCCTGCTCAAGAATGTTTTGAGTGGTCTGGCCTCATCCATAACAGATCGGGGGCTCTTTGCGGGATTTTAAACAGTGAGTGGTAGGTGCTCCTGTCTTTATTTCAGGTGTTGGTTTGGTTGGTTTGACAAAGCTTGGGATAGGAATGGGCTCTTTCAGTCAGTTTTCTGGATGTGGATGCAATGACTTTGGAAGTTTTGCAAAAAAGTGATTAAGACCAAGTTGCAAGAATTAACAGAGAAGCTGGAATTGGAAATGCCTGCTTCTGTGAAGAAAGGAGAGATCATTACAGCAGTAGCTCAGCATTTAACTTGCTGGAGAAATCATCAGAATCCATAGAGATGGCAAGAATTCAATTGTAAATGAAGCAGCTTGAGTTAGAGGCGAGAGATAAGGAAAGGGCACTGCTTCTGTGAAGAAAGGAGAGATCATTACAGCAGTAGCTCAGCATTTACTCTTGCTGGAGAAACCTTCAGAATCCATAGAGATGGCAAGAATTCAATTGTAAATGAAGCAGCTTGAGTTAGAGGTGAGAGATAAGGAAAGGGCAACAAAATGAAACAGTTTGAGTTACAATGAAAAGCAGAAGAGAGGGAAAAGAGAGCAGCAGAAGAGAGGGAAAAAGATAGAAGTGTTTGAACTTCAAAAACTGTTATGTAAAAAGGAAAGTCAGCTTAAAAGGCTGGAGATAAAGACTGAGGGTAGGCTCAGTGAGGAAGAGAGTGAGGATGAGCAAGCCCCTGGTAATCAGAAGCCGAGTGAGAAACTGATTAAGTATGTTCAAGCATTGCCTAAATTTGATGAGAAAAATGTGGAAACCTTTTTCATCTCATTTGAAAAGG
>NW_025138896.1:0-1219 GCF_004010195.1 Chiloscyllium plagiosum
ATCTGCCTCTGTGTGTGTTTGTGTTTGCATGCACATCCTGGTGCCTGTGTGTCCACATGTGAGCATCACCACGTGTGTCTGCCAGTCTGACATGTGGGGGGGGAGGGGAGTCGGTGAGGAAGCGAGTGAGAAGGGAATAAGCAAGGACGAGGGAGGAGCAGGTTGGTGAGGGAGGGAGTTCGTGAAAAAGTGAGGCTTTCTTTGATTGGGCAGGAGAACTTGTTGGTGAGGGAAGGGGAGCGAGAGTGGAATCACCCACAAATATGAGAACATTGGAGTGCGAGGGAGGAGTTGATTTCTTAGCCAAGGAGGGGATTCATCATCATCAAGGTAAAATTCCTCTCCGATTGGAGAGGTTATGGGGAAAGCCATGTCTCGCTGTCTGTTCTGACCTTTCTCCCCGGGGTATATTCTCAGAGAGGATATCGCCATCCATTCACCTGGTCGCAGTGAAACTGGAGATGAATGACAGCAATGGTGTGGAGAGTTCACAGTCCGGCTTACCCAGAAGGCTGCTGCAAGTGGCCGAGCAGGTGAGGAAAGGGGCAGGAGTGAACCGTGGTGGCGTTTAAAGCAGGAGACACTGAGGGGAAGCAAGCAGAAAGGGAAGAGCACCAGAAATATGAATGTTGCCGTTCCGTGCCAAATAGTGATGTTCCTGTGTCCCAGCAGGTAGAGAGTGACGCTCCTTTTCCCCGTGTCCCAGCAGGTAGAGAGTGACGCTCCTGTTCCCCGTGTCCCAGCAGATAGAGAGTGATGCTCCTGTTCCCCGTGTCCCAGCAGGTAGAGAGTGACGCTCCTGTTCCCCGTGTCCCAGCAGGTAGAGTGACGCTCCTGTTCCCCGTGTCCCAGCAGGTAGAGTGTGACGCTTCTGTTCCCCGTGTCCCAGCAGGTAAAGTGACGCTCCTGTTCCTGTGTCCCAGCAGATAGAGAGTGACGCTCCTGTTCCTGTGTCCCAGCAGGTAGAGAGTGACGCTTCTGTTCCCCGTGTCCCAGCAGGTAGAGTGTGACGCTCCTGTTCCCCGTGTCCCAGCAGGTAGAGACTGACGCTCCTGTTCCCCGTGTCCCAGCAGGGAGAGAGTGACGCTCCTGTTCCCCATGTCCCAGCAGGTAAAGTGACGCTCCTGTTCCCCGTGTCCCTGCAGGTAGAGAGTGACGCTCCTGTTCCCCGTGTCCCAGCAGGCAGAGAGTGACGCTTCTGTTTCCCGTGTCCCAGCAG
>NW_025138897.1:0-1219 GCF_004010195.1 Chiloscyllium plagiosum
AAAAAAAGGCCCTCGCTGTCCACCTGATTCAACTCTCTGATCATCTTGTAAGTCTCCATCAGGTCCACCTCAATTCTTCGCACCAACGAAAACAGCCTCAAGTGCATGAATCTTTCCTCGTAAGACCTTCGCTCCATACCAGGAAACATCCTTGGACATCTCCTCTGAATTCTTTCGAAAGCTTCTACATATTTCCTATAATGAGGTGCCAAGAACTGTACACAATAATTCAAGTGCGGCTGCAAAATGATAGTGTACAACTGCAGCATGACCTCATGGTTCCGAATCTCAATTCCTCTGCTCATAAAAGCAGCAAACCATATGCCTGCTTGACAACTGCATGGGCATGTGTGTCAACTTTCCCGGATCTATGTACATGATCACCATGATCTCTCTACTCATCTACAGTACAAAGTATCTCACAATAAGCCGAGAACTCTGCATTGCAGTCGCTCCTTCTAACGTTGAACACCTGACACATTTTCACATTAAAATCCATTTGCCAACTCTCAGCCCAGCTCAGCAGCAGACCATATAGTATCTTAAACCACCAACATCCTTTTGCACTCTCCACATCTCTTCCAAAGTTAGTGTCATTACCATATTTATCAACCCATCCTTCCTGGCCGTCATGCAGAACGTTTATAAAACGACAAGCAGCAGCGGGCGTAAAACAGATCCTTGAGGTATACCGCTCATAAGTGAACTCCAGGATGAACAATTCCCATCAACCTCCACTCTCTGTCTTCTTTCAGCTCGCCAATGTATGATCCAGACTGCTAAATCACTCCCAATCACATACCTCTGTATTTGCACAATAGCCTACGGTGGGGCACCTGATTAAACGATGATTGCAATTTATATGCACCACATTGACCGCTTTTCCCTCATCCACCTATTTTGTTACATTCTCAAAGAATTCAATCAGGTTTGTGAGGCAAAGCCGTGTTGACTATCCCGAATCAGTTTATTCATTTTGGATCCTCTCTCTTATAACCTTTTCCAACAAATTAACGACAATCGAAGTCAGGCTCACTGGTCTCTCATTCCCAGCGTTGTCTCGCCTCCTCTCCTTCAACAGGGGAAGAACATTTTCTAGTCTCCAATAATCTGGCACTATTCCTGTGGAAAATGATGACATAAAGATTGAAGCGAATATCGTTCCTGACTTCCCAATGATTACTACGATAAATCCCATCCGGCCGAGCGGACTTAATTT
>NW_025138898.1:0-1219 GCF_004010195.1 Chiloscyllium plagiosum
TGTTTTTACGCATTCCTGCCTTACCCCTGTGGGAAACATTAATGTTTGTACGGGTTCGTCCCTTACCCATCTCAGGAACATAAAAGTTTGTACATGTTTATGCCTTCCCCCTCTGGGGATCATTAATGTTTGTACGTGTTCCTGCCTTACCCCTCTGGGGAACATTAACGTTTGTAAATGTTCCTGCCCATCCCCTCTGGGGAAAATTAATGTTTGTAAGAGTTCCTCCCTTAACCTCTCTGGGGTACATTAATGTTTGTACGTGTTCCTCCCTTATCCCTTTGTGGAACATTAATGTTTGTATGTGTTCCTGCCTTACCCACCTGTGGAACATTAATGTATGTACGTGTTCCTGCCTTACCCCTCTGGGGTACATTAATGTTTGTACATGTTCCTCCCTTACCATTTGGGGAACATTATTGTTTGTATGTGTTCCTGCCTTACCCCTCTGGATTACATTAATGTTTGTACATGTTCCTCCCTTACCCCTCTGGGGAACATTATTGTTTGTATGTGTTCCTGCCTTACCCCTCTGGAGTACATTAATGTTTGTACGTTTTCCTGCCTTACCCCTCTGGGGAACATTAACGTATGTAGGTGATCCAGCCTTCCCCCACTGGGGAACATTAATGTTTGTACGTGTTCCTGCCTTACCCCTCTGGGAAACATTAATGTTTGTACATGTTCATGCCTTACCCCTCTGTGGAACATTAATGTTTGTACCTGTTCCTGCCTTACCTCTCTGGGGAACATTGTTCCTGCCTTACCCCTCTGGGGAACATTAATGTATGTACGTTTTCCTCCCTTACCCATCTGGGAAGCATTAATGTTTGTACGTGTTGATGCCTTTCCCCTCTTGTGAAGAGTAATGTTTGTACATGTTCCTGCCTTACCCCTCTGGGGAACATTAATGTTTGTACGTGTTCCTCCCTTACCCCTCTGTGGAACATTAATGTTTGTATGTGTTTTCCCTTACCATTCTGGGGAACATGAATGTTTGTATGTGTTCCTCCCTTAAACCCTCTGGGGAACATTAATGTTTGTACGTGTTCCTCCCTTACCCTGCTGGGGAACATTAATTTTTGTATGTGTTCCTGCCTTCCCCCTCTGTGGAACATTAATGTTTGTCAGTGTTCCTGCCTTACCCCTCTGTGGAACATTAATGTTTCTACGTGTTCCTGCCTTGCCACTCTGGGGAACATGAATGTTTGTATATGTT
>NW_025138899.1:0-1219 GCF_004010195.1 Chiloscyllium plagiosum
ATTTGCATCGACAGAAAGAGAAAGAACTAGCAAGTGATCGGGAGTACAAGTTTATCCAATCGGATTGTTCATGATTATTTTAACCAAACAGTTCACACAATGATCTGATTAGTATTTCAAACAGTCACTCGGAATTGGAACCACAGAAAACTGCTCCAATGAAATGAACCTTCCATTCTTTCACATGCAGCGTGATGACTGACTTGCTAACTGTACAAGGTCGACCAATTTACTTCAGAAATCACAGCTTCTGTAGGCAGCCACCTGTGCTGTGCAGAGTGTCATTTGTTGCCCCCAGGTCACAGCACATTTCTTCTTCAGGAGCTTACGAGCTTCGTTCTTGATCTGTTCGATAAACCTTTTCTATCACTTCATCCCATCCACACCTTTTCTATCACTTCATCCCATCCACACATAATTCTGAACTTATGAATAAAATTTGGCGTTGGACGTATACCATTCAGCCCATCGAGTCTGCCTCACCATACAACGAACTCATGGTTGATCTGATAATCTTCAAATTCATTCTGCTCACTTACCACGACAAACTTCATCATCTTTCTGATTAAATACCTGACACAGTTTGAAAATATCCAACAACTTAGCCTCTACTTCGGTTGCCAAAAAAAGCCACAGATTCTCTGAGCATTGAAATTACTCTTCAGTTCTGAATTAAATGGGAGATATCTCATTCTGAGATTATGTACTCTGGTGCTCTCCTCAGACCATAGGGCACGCCACCTGCCTGTATCTACCCAAAATCCCGATTCTGTTTCAAGGAGCATAATTCCAGCCTGACCAATCATTCCCAGAAGCTCCATTTTATCCAAAGTTGACGACATCTTTGTAAATGTCTGCTGTCCCTGACAGCACGGGAACTGGAACTTAAAGTCAGAGAGTGATTGGAGTCGGATTAGTCCACACATGGACCAAATACAGTTATGATAACTGACAAATGAGAATCCATTTATATTCTCATGACATTCAATGGTTTCCGTGTACCTGAAGTCCTCCGTGTCATCCCCCTCGGAACTAATATTTATGAGAAATGGAACCTGACCGCCCATATTAAGAAGTTGGCTACAAAAAAGTCCGTCAGTCGATTTTGTTTGAATATTAACACAACTCATGTCTCCGTGAAGCCTGCATCATCTGTAAGGCACAAATTAAATGTGTAACAGAACTATCTCCATTTGCCCGGATGTGTGAAGCTTCAATA
>NW_025138900.1:0-1219 GCF_004010195.1 Chiloscyllium plagiosum
CAAGACAGCTGCACTTCAGAGAAGAACATGAATGGATAATGGTAATTGTGCACTGTACCTGTCACCAGACCAGTGCGTCTGTCCAGACACCGAAAGTACTTATTGTGGGTTAGAGAACCGCGGAATTATTATAGCACAAATGGGAGTCAGACAGCCCATCGTGGGGTCACAATCTAGTCAACGGCACAATTGGAGCGAGAGAGAGTATGTGGAGATAAATTGTGTGAGAGAGAAATAAACAGAGAGAAAGAAAGAGAAGAGAGATAAACTGAGAGAGAATAGAAAGGGGAATGATTAACTGAGTGGGAGATGAAGAGGTGTTAGATGAGGGTGAAGTTAAATAGATCAAAAGACAGCATGAAGGTGGATAGATATGGACAGACAGAAGTTAGAAGTTATATTTAGAAATACCTCTGGACTGCAAGCCCTTTGTCTCAGTATCATAAACTGTGAGCAGTGTGCTGGTACTGGCTGTCAGCCCAGATCACTTGTTCCCAATAATATTACAGAGCTAAGTTACTAACAGCTAAACAAAATCCATTCGGCCAATAGATTAGTATCATAGAGAAATTGGACTTTTAAAAATAGACTATTCCAAGACCAGCAGGAAATGATGACAGTCGCCACTGTGTGCGAGACTGGTCCAGGGAATCTCAGTCAGGTGGATCACTGTCGTGGAAATTAAACTGACTGGAATCAAATGCTAACAAGAGCAAAGAAAAAGCTTTATTTTTACCTAATGCAGTTGGCCGATGCACTTGGCAAAAACGCCTTGTGTAAGGGCACTGAACATAATTAACGTATTCCTTTTATGCCCTTCTTATCACACGCTCAAGGACAAGGGCTGGGAAACATTCGAGTTCTTATTTTCTCATCCCCTTGCCGTGGACATAACTGTCTTTATGTTTTCCTTCGCTTTTTCTGCTGAATTCGACTGCTCGCCAGGCCAGGTTGAATGTTTAAAAAATTCAGCAAAGACAAGCTGTCTCTTCGACTGCACAATTCAGCAAAGTGTTTGCAACGTTCGGAAAAGTTTTAAATTTAGCATAGCATTCGCTTTCAGATTTCATACAAAATGTTAATTTTGTTAATTTCCCCTTACATTTCCCTTTTTTGTCATTTTATGGCAACAAGGACAAAGAAAACAGAGCGAGAATTAAAAAAAGAAATGTACAAAACAACATTTAAAAAAAACAGAGCCAGATATCTTTCCATCAGC
>NW_025138901.1:0-1219 GCF_004010195.1 Chiloscyllium plagiosum
ATATCCAGAGCAGCACTGGGAGCAAGATCCGGATCAGCACCGGGAACAAGATCCAGAACAACACTGCGACCATGATCAGGAACAGCACTGGGAACAAGATCAGGAGCAGCACATGGAACAAGATCCGGAACAACATTGGGAACAAGATCAGGAGCAGCACAGGGAACAAGATCTGGAACAACACTGGGAAAAAGATCAGGAGCAGCACTGGTAACAAGATCCGGAGCAGCAAGAGGAATAAGATCTCGAGGAGCACTGGGAACAAGATCAGAAGCAGCACGCGGAAGAAGGTCAGGAACAGCACTGGGAACAAGATCCGGAGCAGCACTGGGAACAAGATCAGGAGCAGCACTGGAAACAGGATCCGGAACAGCACTGGGAACAAGATCAGGAGCAGCACTGGGAATACGATCAGGAGCAACACGCGGAACAAGATCCGGAACACCACTGGGAGAAAAATCCGGAGCAGCACTGGGAACAAGATCAGAAGCAGCATGAGGAACACGATCCGCAGCAGCACTAGGAACAAGATCAGGAACTGCACTGGAAACAAGATCAGGAGCAGCACGAGGAAAAAGATCAGAAGCAGCACTGGGAACAAGATTCTGAGTAGCACTGGGAATATGATCAGGAGCAGCACTGGAAACAGGAGCAGCAGCAGCACTCGGAACAAGATCCAGAGCAGCACAGGGAACACGATCAGGAACAGCACTGGGAAAAAGATCAGGAGCAGCACAAGGAACAAGATCCGGAACAACACTGGGAACAAGATCAGGAGCATCACAGGAAACAAGATCAGGAACAACACTGGGAACAAGATCAGGAGCAGAACTGGGAACAAGATCAGGAGCAGCACAGGGAACAATATCCAGAACAACACTGGTAACAAGATCAGGAGCAGCACAGGGAACAAGATCAGGAGCAGCACTGGAGACACGATCAGGAACAGCACTGGGAACCAGATCAGGAGCAGCACGAGGAACAAGATCCGGAACAACACTGGGAACAAGATCAGATCCGGAACACTGGGAACAAGATCAGGAGCATCACAGGAAACAAGATCAGGAACAACACTGGGAACAAGATCAGGAGCAGCACTGGGAACAAGATCAGGAGCAGCACAGGGAACAATGTCCGGAATAACACTGGGAACAGGATCAGGAGCAGCACAGGGAACAAGATCAGGAGCAGCACTGGAAACAAGAGCAGGAACAGCACT
>NW_025138902.1:0-1219 GCF_004010195.1 Chiloscyllium plagiosum
GGTGTCTCTCAGTCCCCTCTCTCTCTCAGGGAGGTATCAGTACACTGACTGGTGTCTCTCAGTACCCCCTTCTCTCTCCGGGAGATATCTGTACACTGACTGGTGTCTCTCAGACCCCTCTCCCTGACAGGGAGATATCTGTACACTGACTGGTCTCTCTCTGTCCCCTCACTCTCTCTCTCAGGGAGATATCTGTACACTGACTGGTGTCTATCAGTCCTGTCTCTCTATCACTCAGGGAGATGTCTGTACACTGACTGGTGTCTCTCAGTCCCCTCTCTGTCTCTGGGAGATATCTGTACACTGACTGGTGTCTATCAGTCCCCTCTCTCTCTCTCAGGGAGATATCTGTACACTGACTGGTGTCTCTCAGACCCTTCACTCTTAGGGACATAGCTGTACACTGACTGGTGTCTTTCAGTACCCTCTCTCTCTCTCAGGGAGCCATCTGTACACTGACTGGTGTCTGTCAGGCCCCCCTCTTTCTCAGGGAGATATCTGTACACTGACTGGTGTCTCTCAGTCCCCCCTCACTCTCAGGGAGATATGTGTACACTGACTGGTCTCTCGCACTCCCCTCTCCCTCTCTCAGGGAGATACCTGTACACTGACTGGTGTCTTTCCGTCCCCTCTCTCTCTCTCTCAGGGTGATATCTGTACACTGACTGGTGTCTCTCAGTACCCGCTCTCTCTCAGAGATATATCTGTACACTAACTGGTGTCTATCAGTCCCCTCTCTCTCTCAGGTAGATATCTGTACACTGACAGGTGTCTCTCAGTCCGCTCTCTCTCAGCGAGATATCTTTATAATGTCTGGTGTCTCTCAGTCCCCTCTCTCTCAGGGAGATATCTGTACACCGACTTGTGTCTGTCCGTCTCCCCCTCGCTCTCTGGGAGATATCTGTACACTGACTGGTCTCTCTCAGTCCGCTCTCTCTCTCTGTCTCAGGGAGATATCTGTGCAGTGACTGGAGTCTCTCAGTCCCTCCCCTCTCTCTCAGGGAGATATCTGCACACTGACTGGTATCTCTCAGGCCCCTCTCTCTCTGAGGGAGATATCTGTACACTGATTGGTGTCTCTCAAACCGCTCTCTCTCTCAGAGAGATATCTGTACACTGACTGGTGTCTCTCAGACCCCCTCTCTCTCTCAGGGAGATATCTGTACACTGACTGTGATCTCTCAGGTCCCCCTCTCTCTCTCAGGAAGATATCTGTACA
>NW_025138903.1:0-1219 GCF_004010195.1 Chiloscyllium plagiosum
GTGCTCTCTAGTCTCTGTGGAACTGATGTCCCACCGATATTTTCGAATTGTGAGAGACGTGTCAAGTGTATTTATTCCAGGAAGAGGTTCAAGCAATCATCTCAACTCTCAGTACACCATCTGTTTTGCAGTTGTCAGCAAGCATTTACCTGCTCCATGTGAGAAAAACAGTTAGGTCACTCATCGAACCTGCTGAGAGAGTAGAGGGATCCCACTGAGGGATGGAATTCACTCACTCATCGACCCTACTGAGACAGCGTAGAGTTTACATATCTCAACACCGATTGAACTTTGTTCTTCTCATTCAGCTCTGAAAGCAACGTTTTAATATTCTAGATAACAATCAAATAAATCAACTTTGTGTTAAACACAGCATTGAAGGTCATTGGAAGGATGGGAGTATAGAGTACGTGAAGCATCAGCACAGGTTGTCAAGGAGAAATCACATTTGACAAATATATTAGAATGCTTTGAGGAGGTAATGAGCAAGTGAGACGACGTCAAGCCTGTGGAGGTGACCGGCTTGAATTTCCATAGACATATGTCGAGGTGCAGTATGGCAAGCTGCCAAAAAAGAGGCCATGGATTGAGGCTTGGATGACTGGCAGAAGGCAGGCAGTTGGGTAAAGAGGTCTCTTCCAGGATGGCAGCCCGTGACTAATGGAGTTCAAATGAGTCAGGGTTTGCACCACAACTATTCACATTATGTATGAATGATCCATTCAAAGGAACTGAGGGTGTTGTTGCTCTATTTGAAGAAGACACAATAATAGGTGGAAGGCCAGATCTTATTGATGAAGCGGGCATGCTGCAGAATGACTTGAACGGAGTGAGTGCTTCGAAAAACGTAACAGTTGCCATACTTTGAGGAAAATATGAGGTCATATGTTTGGTGGAAAGAGTAGAGGTATAGACAATTTTCTGAAAGCAGAAAGAATTCCAAGTTCAATTTTCTCTTATGTTTAGCATGCAGTTTCAGTTGGTGTTTAGGAAGGCAAATAAAATGTCGGCGTTCAGTTCAAGCAAATTAAAAAGCACGTGCAAAGGTTTAGGCCTCAGTCAATAGGAGGCTCTGGACCATTGCATTTGGAACATTGAGAATAGGTTTTGGCCCCATATCTAAGTGATGGTATGTTTTGAGTGGTGGAAAGGAGGTTTATAATGGCTGACTCAGTGGTGAGTACGAATGTCTTGCAGCCTCCGCGATGTTTGTTCAATA
>NW_025138904.1:0-1219 GCF_004010195.1 Chiloscyllium plagiosum
TTAATAGACAAAGAGAATGACTTACTAGGAACAGCAACTATACCATTACCTCTGATTCTATCTTCTCCCTCTCAAATTGCAGAATAAATTCAATCAAATATGATTACTGCTTCCTTCGCGTTCCTTCACTTTAAGTTCTCTTAAATAGTCTGCCTCATTGCACAACACTAACCCAGTATTGCCTGTTCCTGAGTGGGCTCCACCACAAGCTGCTCCACAAGCCTGATCGACGATACTCCGCAAATTATTTTTCTTGCGAACCACTACCAACCTGATTTTCCCAGTCCCCCCGTTTACTGAAATCTCCCATGACTACTGTACTTTGCCTTTTCTATGCATCTTTTCTATCTCCTGATGTATATTGTGCCGCAGCTCCTGACTACATTTTGGAATCCTGAACATAACGCCATCTATGTTTCTTTATGCAACCTTTGGGGATAATCAATTCTACCCACACTGACTTTGTGCCAACTGACCCTACTTTATGTCATACAGTCAGAAAGTTGTACAGTCAAAGAGATGTACAGCATGGAAACAGATCCTTCAGTCCAACTCGTCCATGCCGACCAGATTACCCAACCTAATCTAGTCCCATTTGCCAGCACTTGGCCTATATCCTTCGTACCCCTCCTATTTACAAACCCATCCAGATTCCTTTTAAATATTTAATGGGACCAGTGTCCACCATTTCCTCCTAAAGTTGTTTCCATACACACACCACCCTGTGCATGAAAAACTTGCTCTTTTGGTCCCTTTTAAATCTTTCCCTTCTCAATCTAAACCTATGCCTTCTAGTTCTCCCCCACCCCAGGGAAAATACTTTGTCTATTTATCCCATGCATGCCCCTTGTGATTTTCTAAACCGCTATAAGGTCACCTCTCAGCCTCTTACGATCAAGAGCAAACAACCCCAGCCTATTCAACATCTCCATGTAGCTCAAATAGTCCAATCCTTGTAAATATTTTCTGAATACAGTTTTACAACATTCTTCCGATATCAAGGAGACCAGGATTCTTATGATTGATTTATTTTCATTCTTACTCCCCCCACCAACCTATCTTTTCGTAGGATGTATACCATTGAATATTGTCAATCCTGATCCCCTTTCAGCACGTCTCTGCCAATGTCAATCTGCGCTGCAAGCTCATTTACCTTATTTACCTTATTTCTTATGCGGCAGTCCTGTATTAACCGTGCCTCCTCTCAATTTCATTTGTC
>NW_025138905.1:0-1219 GCF_004010195.1 Chiloscyllium plagiosum
TTGATCAGAATAATTCCAGGCGAGCAATATGGTTATTCTCTTCGAAATGAGTACAGAGTATTTCCGAGAATCAGTTACCTCAACTTAAAAAATGCAAACAGGTATATCTGAAGAAATTAAGGCAGGCTGGCAGCACATGTTGATAAAGAGAGTTGATGTTATCTGTCTCATCAATCTGAGAAGTTTTCAGAGAAGTCACAAGTCTTACTGAAATTGTCAAGAAGGATCTCTTTTTTTAACCACAGATTTCCGTTATTCACATCTTCTTTTTCGTTTGTGTTATTAGAAGTTTACTTTGTTCAAATTCCAGATCTGGGGTGTTTGGTCAGCAGTTTTTGAATTATTGGAAGCTGAGTTCTCGGTTTTGTGATGGTATTTGTTTCTCTGTGAGAAGTCTTCACACTTCCCTGCAAATGATTCGTAAGAGTCCGTTGAATCAAGAGAAAGCATCTGGAAAAAAAAAGACAAATCTGTCTCTTCTCCTGATTTGAAACAAAAAATAATATTATCAGTAAATGCATGACATATTTGTAACTTTCAGAACATTTTAAGATATCTCAAACTGTGTCATATATGGTGAAAACGAATTTTTCCTTCCACCTTAAGGAAACGAATCTGCTTCACATGTCAATAAAAATCTCAAGCCTCCTCTATCTCTATATTAGTGAATAGCCACCACATTTGCCACATTTA
This sequence comes from Chiloscyllium plagiosum, assembly GCF_004010195.1. Taxonomy (NCBI): domain Eukaryota; kingdom Metazoa; phylum Chordata; class Chondrichthyes; order Orectolobiformes; family Hemiscylliidae; genus Chiloscyllium; species Chiloscyllium plagiosum. Next base: position 694 of record NW_025138905.1, read on the forward strand.
AATGAACTAACCCGCTACATTTGAATAGGGACACTGAATTATCCAGTTGTGAGCAAAGCAGGATGGCTAATAAGTGCAGATATTGCCTCGCTTGGGGGCACCTCCACATCACGAGTGGACAAGAGACCGCTTATATCTGTTCATCCAGGGTTGTCCCTCAGGCCTGATTGCTTTGTCTGCCCAGATTTCTGGATCACCGTGGAAGCGCTTGTACACCACATTACCAGAAGTCAAACACCAATTCACCACTACCCTCCCCCCAACGCAGTATCTCTTTCCTTCACAGTTGGTAATGGTCATAAATGACGGGTCTGCAAAGCCAGCAAACATAATGCATCAACTCGGTCTTTTGGGCAGCGGTAAGGTTCAGAGTATTAAACTGATTGAGTGGAAGTGTGTGTAGCTGCTGTTGCCGCTTCTCACCAGCGATGTGTCTGTCTCAGCACTCCATTCCTCACTCGCACCATCGCGTTCTCCCTCTTCATTCTGGATACATTAATAGACCTAAGGCGAGTCCACACTTCAG
>NW_025138906.1:0-1219 GCF_004010195.1 Chiloscyllium plagiosum
TTATAGAGATTACTAACACAGTATGGGCTAGGAGTGATGCCTTGCTGTTGCATTGAGGACCAGTACAGCAAAGGTGAATGCAGGACCCTCACAAGGTGGGGGATATGAAGCCTATAATGTTGCTGTTCCTTGCCCAGCTCTGTATCCATGTCCTGTCTTCCGTGTCTGAATATAGACGTCTACTACTCCCACCCTGTACTGTTTACTGTGAGTGATCTTACCGGCTGCAGGATTTACTGAAGGCTCCAGATCTCCCTCTCCATCTCTCTCTGGCTGACTAATCAGCTTCAATGAGGTGATGGATGAGACAGGAGTTAGGAACATCCTGATTACCTGCATGGGACAGAAATAGACAGAATGGGAAATTAGACTGATGCAATGAGGATAACACATGCAGAGTGGCACTGAGTCCAGCAGAGATCTCGAAAATCCCACTCTCCATCCCTTGCCTGTGCAGCTGCATCTCCCTGTAGTGGAGAATTCTGTTGACTCAGGATCTCAGACCATCTGCAAGAGGGAGAAATGCTGACAGAGGCAGCAAATAGACCGACACAGCGAGGGATGCCACATGGAGAGATACTGAGTGATATCACATTATTAGACACTGCATTAGCAGGGATTTGTTTGAATTTGTAACAAAAGCACTGGGATAATTGTGAGGGGATTCAACCTTGGTATCTTATCATCTCTTTGGCGGTGGGTCACAGACGAGGCTGACTCTCTCCCACTCTCAGTTGGGGGTGGGGCAGGAGTCTGAAGTTGGTTGTACAGACCAATGTGGCCTTCCACAGACTCTGTTACACTTGGGGCAGAAGGTGGACATGGAAAGGGGTGGGTGGGACGTTGGTGTGACAGCACGCTCCTTGTGCTGTTTTCTCCTGGATTCCCATTTTCCCCACAGCAAGTCTCGAGGAGCTCAACACCTTCCCAATGCTTCTTCCCCACTTCGGATGGTCTTGGCCCAGGACTTAACAGATTTGATTAAGAAACGATCAATTCTGAAGCAGCCAATGTTTAGAAACGTGGACACATTTGTTAAAGAGATCGCTAGGGTTTCTCCTAGCAGGAGTACAGTAGGAAGAGGAAACATTGGACATTTAAGGGTGCATACATGATGATCAGTGGTCGGCACAACAACGTGGGCTGAAGGGCCTGTTGTGTGCTGTACTGTTCTATGTTCTATGAAAAAAAACGATCAATTCTGAAGCAGCCAATGTTT
>NW_025138907.1:0-1219 GCF_004010195.1 Chiloscyllium plagiosum
ACATGCATGCATGTACAGAGAAACACACGCACACAGACATGCATGCACGTACAGAGAAACAAATGCACACAGACATCCACACAAGTGCAGAGAAACACACGCACAAAGACATGCATGCATGTACAGAGAAATACACGCACACAGACATCCACGCACGTACAGAGAAACACACGCACACAGACATGCATGCATGTACAGAGAAACGAATGCACACAGACATGCATGCACATTCAGAGAAACACACGCACACAGATATGCATGCACATACAGAGAAACACACGCACACAGATATGCATGCATGTACAGAAAAACGCACGCACACAGACATCCACACACGTACAGGAAAGCGCACGCACACAGACATCCACGCATGTACAGAGAAACACACGCACACAGACATCCACACGCGTACAGGAAAGCGCACGCACACAGACATCCACGCACGTACAGAGAAACACACACACAGACATGCACGCATGTACAGAGAAACACACGCACAGAGACATGCATGCACGTACAGGGAAACACGCACACAGAGATGCATGCATGTACAGAGAAACACACGCACACAGACATCCACACAAGTACAGGAAAGCGCACGCACACAGACATCCACGCATGTACAGAGAAATACACGCACACAGACATCCACACACGTACAGGAAAGCGCACGCACACAGACATCCACGCACGTACAGAGAAACACACGCACACAGACATGCATGCATGTACAGAGAAATACACGTACACAGACATCCATGCACGCACAGAGAAACACACGCACACAGACACCCACGCATGTACAGAGAAACACACGCACACAGACATCCATGCATGTAGAGAGAAACACATGCAAACAGACATCCACGCACGTACAGAGAAACGCACGCACACAGACATCCACGCACGTACAGAGAAACGCATGCACACAAGCATCCACGCATGTACAGAGAAACACACGCACACAGACATGCATGCACGTACAGAGAAACAAATGCACACAGCCATCCACACACGTACAGAGAATCACAAACATACAAACATCCACGCACGTACAGAGAAACGCACGTACACAGGCATCCACGCACGTACAGAAAAATGCACGCACACAGACATCCACTCACGTACAGGGAAACACACGCATACAGATATGCATGCACACACAGAGAACCACGCACACAGAAATCCACGCACATACAAAAAAACACATGCACACAGA
>NW_025138908.1:0-1219 GCF_004010195.1 Chiloscyllium plagiosum
TGATTGGTCGGTGGGGAAGGTCGAACATATAGTTGGGAAGGAAGATGGTCAGGTCAAGAGGGGAGAGCCAACTTGGAGGGTTGGATCTGGGATGAGGTGGGGGGAAGAGGAGAGATTTGGAAACTAGCAATGTCAATGTTGATGCCATGTGGTTGAGGGTCCCAAGGCAGAAGATGAGGTGTTCTTCCTCCAGTCATCAGATAGCTTGGATTTGGTGGTGCAGGAAGTGTCATTGTGGAGTGGGAGGGGGAGTTGAAGTGGTTGGCCACAGGTCGATGGGGTTATTTGTACCCAGTCTCACAGGGACACATCCACCAATAATACTCAACACTGCACGAGTGGGCACTGCATTACTGGAACACTGCACGAGTGGACACTGCATTACTGGAACACTGCACGAGTGGGCACTGCATTACTGAAACACTGCATTACTGGAACACTGCACTAGTGGGCACTGCATTTCTGGAACACTGCACGAGTGAGCACTGCATGACTGGAACACTGCACGAGTGGACACTGCACGAGTGGGCACTGTACAGCTGGACACTGTAAGATCAGTGTTGTGACCATCACTATTTTTTATTTTTCTCATTTTGGTTAGGAACTGTGAGTCCAAATTGAGAATTGAAGTTTGAACAGTGGCTAGTTCTTCTTCAAAAAAAAAACTAGAGAGACAAAAGACTGATATTTGCTGTTAGGATCTGGCCAGGAAAGATAATGCAGGTGAATTACTGCTCTCTGAACACAGCAGACGTTTCAGCACCGAGATGTAGTTCTGCCCAGGTACTGACAGCTGGATGGATATTGAATGGGTCAGTCAGTAAGAGGAATGCTGCCGGGCAGGTAAAACCATGAGTGACCTCGCTCTGACTGGATTTTGGGCTTGGAGGAAGTGCTTCTTTGGAAGTTGGTGGACTGGTCTGGTCTTCTTTTTGGTTTGACTTTGTCTAGTTATTTCCCCAGTTGTTAACTTGTCAAAAGGTCAGAGATGAGAATGTGAGTCTTCGGGAATGAGTATTAGTCTCCACAGGTCTGCAGAATTTGTTCGCATTGACTGGTGACTTTAAGTTCAAACATGCCTGTAATACAACCCAGCATCAAATGATTTCATGATGGCCTACTATTTATCATTGAAACTGTTATCAACTGGCAAATTAAAATTTTAAACAAGTTTATCTCTTAATTATCTGCTGGTGTGCGAATTGGAGGGGTGCGTGGG
>NW_025138909.1:0-1219 GCF_004010195.1 Chiloscyllium plagiosum
TCTTAAGTGCAGATGAGCTATGGCCAGAGGCAACGTTTCAGGCATCTAAATCAGGAACTTGGTCAATCGTGCATTAAGTTTGAAAGGATGCACTAAATAAATTTCATAGAGAATAAGGCCACGGAAAATACATCAAACCTTTGACGTTCTTAGAGAGAAGACTGTTTTGGAGGATTCCAAAATGTTTCTTCTGGGAGTAGAGAGAACGCATGTGGAAGAGCGGAGAGTTATGACTGCATGTTTTGCAGCGAAACTTCCCATTATGATTGGTTGGTTCACACATAGAAGTTTGGATACCAAGATCAGTTTCAATCTATGAGGGATCGAAATTTGGGAGAAGAAAAATGCACAGTTGGTAAGGGAAAAGCAGATCTCATTGATATTCAGGATCCCATTATGGGGAACAGAAGTAAAAATCAAACTCTGGTTTTTTCACTGCAACAACTTAGACCAAATGAAATCACGGTGTAAGTGGATGAGAAAACAAAAAGCCTGGGAACGCTGATATAGGAAAACAGGATAAGCCAGTGATTTTCGTTGAAATGTTGAAGAAAAACACCCTCGAAGCTCACAAGCTTCACCAGAATGTAAAACCTGGTCATTGCTTGATTGACAAAAAGAAAGCCAAGTATTCTTAAAAATGGCAGATATTCTGACACGTTTAAAATAAAACAAGCTGCAGGCTACCTTCTTAAAATATATTGAGGTGGATATGATCTGCTCCATCACAGATTGAACTGAGAAATAAGAAGAGAGATCACTATGGTTGTATTGTATTATAGACCCCTCAACAGTAAGCGGGGCATTGACCAGCAATATTTAGGAAGATAACGATATTCTTGGAAAAAATAGAGTTGAACACTCTGGGAGCGAAACTTGCTAATCATAGACTTGTACTGATATTGGATGGGATGGAGTGTGGTTTTGTTTGGTGTGTTTAAGGCAACTTTCTCAATCGATGTGTCGATCATCTCATTAAAAAAGGGGAATAACTCGACATTCCTTGGGAAATAATGCAGCGCAAGTGAGTGTCGTGCTAGCAGTTTGCGCTTTGCTACCAGTGACCATAATTCTATTAATTTTTAAATAGTTGCAGAAAAGGATATACATGTTGAGTAAGATAAATTTCCAAAATAAGGCAAGGCCAGTATTGATTTTATTAGGCAGAACTGTCAGCAGTTGTTTGCAGGAACTTGCTCACAGGTTCAGGGACGTCTGG
>NW_025138910.1:0-1219 GCF_004010195.1 Chiloscyllium plagiosum
ATGCAGTTTCGTATTACTGCGGGAATGCCCACACGGACTAATCCTGGAGTCTGTATCCCCTGGGATCCACAATCACCGTTTATTTCCTTCTTCCTCTCTCATTCTGGCTATTGAACTCTCGGTTTCAATCCTTTCTCCTGTCATGCTCTTCAACATGTCCATGTGGGTGGGCTAGAGGCAGATGGGATTTAATGAAGGGAAGTGGGGATTAGGCAGAAGTACGAGGAGAGCTGACAGCAAAGATAGGTCTCATTGTACCGGCAGAGTTTCTCCGTGACCCAGTGAGTCGTGAGGCACCTGAGTTTGTGGGCGGAGACAGATTCGATCAGGGATTTGGTAAGACACTCAGACATTGACCTGTCCATCTGATAGTTAACTCAGACTGACTGAAAGAAAGATGCACATTTAGACAGCACCTTTGATAATCTGGGGCAATGTAACATGCTTCCAACCCAATGATTTCAACCTCAAATCTCTGAAAACACAGACACAATGCTTTCTACTTGTAACAGGTTGTCTCTGAGCCTCCTCTTTTCTTGAGAAAAGCGTTTTGAGCTGTTCAGCCTTTCCTGGTGATTATAACCGCTATGTTCCTGTAAGATTTGTGACTGAACCTTAATTTCCCTGTTCCTTGTGAGTGATGAAAGTAGCAGAAACATTTCCTGACCTGTGAGGGGTTTTGGTTGGAGTATTTATATTAACAAATCCATTCCCACCCTACATTCAGTGTGAAATTGATGTAAAACTGAAGGAAATGAGTGAGTGAGCACCCACAGAATCATATGTATGAGTTGAATGAACCTGGCATGAGGAAAACATGACAACAATCACAACTAGTTAGAATCACAGAATCCAGTGGGTGCAGAAAGAGTCTATTCGGCCCATCGAGTCTGCAATGACCTACTCACTCACCCTACCCCCATAATCCCACATTAACCATGGCTCGCCAAACCCACCTAAATTGCACACTGCAGGCCATGTTAGCATAGCCAATCCAGTAACGTTACACATCTGTGGGAGGGTCACAAATTACATCCAAATGATGGGAATTGTGGATGAAGGCTCACAAATACTTGACTCTGACACAAATGCTCTGCTTTTCAAAATAAAATCTGGGGGATACTGCAAACGGAAAAATTTCTGATAATCTCAGGAGGAAAAGAATTCAAAACTCGCGCCATTGACTCAGGGGGGCGCAGTGAAAGTTACAGAGGTCTGG
>NW_025138911.1:0-1219 GCF_004010195.1 Chiloscyllium plagiosum
GCTCCCTCCATTGCTCCCTCCCTCCCTCCCTCCTTCGCTCCCCCACTCTCTCCATCTCTCCTTCAAGATAACCTTCTGCAGCTGCAGGGTGACTGGAAATTGCAACCCTGAGGCTGCTGGGGTCTTATTGGTTAAAGGATAGCAATGGATGTTTGGAGATGGTGATGGAGTGTTCGAGAATTCTGTTGACAGAGTTCAAGTGCAGATTGGCCACAATCTGATTGGATGTGCTAGATGGGCTGAATGGTCTCCTCATGTTGTTGTATTTCAGCAGAATGTAGTGTCTTTAAGCTTTCATTTTTTTTAACCTTCTTAGCTCCAACAAGAGAGAATTTGCCATTACCCTGCTGTCACTGAGTCCTCCATGATCAATATCCAGGGGGTTATCATTAACCAGAAACTGACCAGGACCCACCACATAAACACAGTGGCTTCACAGGTCAGAATCCTGCGGGGAGTAACTCCCCTCCTGACTCCCCAAGGACTGTCCACCATCTACAAGGCACAGGTCAGGAGTGTGGGGGAGTACTCCCCACTTGCCCTGGATGGGGGCAGCTCCAACAACACTCAAGAAGCTCAACACCATCCAGGACAAAGCAGCTGCTTGACAGGTATCACATCCACAAACATTCCCTCTCTCCACCACCGACCCTCAGTAACAGCAGTGTGTACCATCTATAAGATGCCCTGCAGAAACTCACCAAAGATCCTCAGACAGCACCTTCCAAACCCAAGACCATTTCCATCCAGAAGGACAAGGGCAGCAGATACAGGGAACACCACCCCCTGCAAGTTCCCCTCCCAGCCACTCACCATCCTGACTTGGAAATATATTGCCGTTCCTCCACTGTCGCTGGGTCACAGTCCTGGCAGTACAGTAGCATAGACTATCCTTTACTGTCATGTGTACTCCTTTGTAAGAATTCCGTCAAAAGCTTTTACAATGTCTGTCTCTGATGGCACCATTTTAGGTACAATACCCAGGTACAAGTCTTGGATACAACAGAGGAATAAAATGTAGTTCACAAAATCAGTTAGAAATAAGACATTGTTAAATTACAGACAGGTGAAAGATTTCAGTTAAACACCACATTGCAGGAGATCAGCGCAGAGGCCGCCACACAAGGTTGAACAGCCCGAGCCAGAGCCCAGTTCCAACAGCTGCGCCTGCTCCACTCTGCATCACCACACAGCTGCTCACTCCCCCTCTCCCTGCTCC
>NW_025138912.1:0-1219 GCF_004010195.1 Chiloscyllium plagiosum
ACAGTAGCATGGGGTCCAGTGCTAAATACTGCCTATGCATCTCTGTTACATTAACAAGGTTTCCAGCGCTAAATACTGCCTAAGCATCTCTGTTGCAGTAACATGGAGTCCAGTGCTAAAAACTTCCTATACATCTCCGTTACTGCAAGATGGTGTCCAGTGCAAAATACTGCCTATACATTTCTGTTACAGTAACATGGTGTCCAGCGCTAAATACTGCCTATGCATCTCTGTTACAGGAGCACAGAGTCCAGTGCTAGTTACTGCCTATGCATCTCTGTTACAGTAGCATGGGCTCCAGTCCTAAATACTGCCAATGCATATCTGTTATAGTAGCATGGCGTCCAGTGTAAAGTACTGCCTATACATCTCAATTACAGTAGCACGGAATCCAGTGCTAATTACTGCCTATGCATCTCTGTTACAGTAGCATCGGGTGCAGTGCTAAATACTGTCAATGCATCTCTGTTAGAGTGGCATGGGGACCAGTGCTAAATCCTGCCTACGCATCTCTGTTACAATAGTTTTGAGACCAGTGCTAAATACTGCCTATGCATCTCTGATACAGTAGCATAGAGTCTAGTGCTAAATACCGCCTATGCATCTCTGTTACTGTAGCATGGAGTCCAGTGCTAAATACTGCCAATGCATTGCTGTTACAGTAGCATCGGGCGCAGTGCTAAATACTGCCTATGCATCTCTATAACAGTAGCATGGAGCCCTGTGCTAAATACTGCCTATGCATCTCTGATACTGTAGCATGGAGTCCAGTGCTAAATACTGCCTTTGCATCTCTGTTACAGTAGCATGGAGTCCAGCGCTAAATACTGCCGACGCATCTCTGTTACAGTAGCATGGAATCCTGTGGTAAACACTGCCAATGCTTTTCTGTTACGGTAGCATGGAGTCCAGTGCTAAATACTACCTATACATCTCTGATACAGTAGCATGGAGTCCAGTGCTAAATACTGCCTATGCATCTCTGATACAGTAGCATGGAGTCCAGTGCTAAATACTACCTATACATCTCTGATACAGTAGCATGGAGTCCAGTGCTAAAAACCGCCAATGTCTCTCTGTTACAGGTGTTTGGAATCCAGTGCTAAATACTGCGAATGCATCTCTGTTTCAGTCGCATGGAGTCCAGTGCTAAATACTGCCGACGCATCTCTGTTACAGTAGCATGGATTCTGGATTAGTGGTGATGGAAGAGCACAGC
>NW_025138913.1:0-1219 GCF_004010195.1 Chiloscyllium plagiosum
TGAGATTCAATCCCTGTCACTGACTGAGATTCAACCCCTGTCACTGAATGAGGGTCAATCCCTGTCACTGTCTGATGTTTAATCCCTGTCACTGACTGAGATTCAATTCCTGTCACTAATAGAGATTCAATTCCTGTTACGGACTGAGATTCAATTCCTGTCACTGACTGAGGGACAATCCCTGTCACTGACTGAATCTCAATCACTGTCACTGACACAGGGTCAATCCTTGTCACTGACTGAGATTCAATCCCTGTCACTGACTGTCGTTCAATCCATGTCACTGACTGAAATTCAAATCCTGTCAATGACTGACATGCATTCCCTGTCACTGACTGTCGTTCAATCCATGTCACTGACTGAGGTTCAATCCCTGTCACTGACTGACATGCATTCCCTGTCACTGACTGTCGTTCAATCCATGTCACTGACTGAAATTCAAATCCTGTCACTGACTGACATGCATTCCCTGTCACTGACTGTCGTTCAATCCATGTCACTGACTGAAATTCAAATCCTGTCACTGACTGACATGCATTCCCTGTCACTGACTGTCGTTCAATCCATGTCACTGACTGAAATTCAAATCCTGTCACTGACTGACATGCATTCCCTGTCACTGACTGTCGTTCAATCCATGTCACTGACTGAAATTCAAATCCTGTCACTGACTGACATGCATTCCCTGTCACTGACTGTCGTTCAATCCATGTCACTGACTGAAATTCAAATCCTGTCACTGACTGACATGCATTCCCTGTCACTGACTGTCGTTCAATCCATGTCACTGACTGAAATTCAAATCCTGTCACTGACTGACATGCATTCCCTGTCACTGACTGTCGTTCAATCCATGTCACTGACTGAGGTTCAATCCCTGTCACTGACTGAGATTCAATGCCTGTCACTGACTGAGATTCAATTCCTGTAACTGACTGAGATTCAATTCCAGTCACTGAGTTGGGTTAAATCCATGTCACTGACTTAGATTCAATCCCTGTCACTGACTGAGATTCAATTCCTGTAACTGACTGAGACTCAATTCCAGTCACTGACTGAGGTTAAATCCATGTCACTGACTGAGATTCAATCCCTATCACTGAATGAGGGTCAATCCCTGTCACTGACGTTGGTTTAGTCCCTGTCACTGTTTGAGCTTCAATCGTCTCACTGTCTGATGTTTACTCCCTGTCACTGACTGAGATTCAATTCCTGTCAC
>NW_025138914.1:0-1219 GCF_004010195.1 Chiloscyllium plagiosum
ACACTGTGGAAAAATTGCATTGTGGAGATATTCAGACATTATTATTGTCTCAATGTATTGATTGGACTACTCCTTTCACGAAGTTTCTGTGCACTCGGTGTGAAACCCCTGTAAGTGCAGACACAAGCTCTCAGTTTTTAGGTAGGACGTCTCTGTCGGGTACACCGGTCTGTGCTTTCCATTTGCTTTTCCGATACTGAGGCTCATGTCAGGTGTTCTGTCCAGTTACATTATTTAAGATCTCGAAAAACTTTGATAAAGTTGAGTGTCTTCTATGACCGCTTCAAACACCATTGAAGAGTTTGTCACATGTCTGCATGTCTGGAGTCACTTTTCAGCCAGACCAGGAAAGCACGAGAGATTCAATTTATTAAAGTTCATCGGTGAAATAAAATGGTGTTTACAATCGCCATTGGCTTTGAGGTCATTATTACTGATACCAAGAGTTTAGATTTCGATCTTATATGAATTGATTTTAACTTCCACCAGCTGGCAGACTATTAGCCTGGACTGATTATACAGTGATATTTCAAACCAGCGCCATCGCCACATAGGGAGCTATTGGATACAACTTCGAGCAGGTTATTTCTGCACTGCTTGTCAATGATTTAACTATCTTGATGAGACTGAGTGAGTGGCAATTTTTACGATTGTAATTATTTTCTTCTTGGATGACTGGATATGGTGGGGTAATTTTTCACATTGCCAGGCAGATGGCAGATTTGAAGTTTGAACGAAACAGCTTCCCAAGGGACACAGCTTGTTGTGCAGCACAAATTTTCAGTCCGATTGAAGGAATTGAGTCAATCGCCTTCATCGAATCCACTGTGTTCAGGTGTTTCTTCATGTCAGGGGCCACGAATTGAATTAGTTAAAGAGTGTCATCGGAAATTCTGTGGGCATGGTGACAAGGGTGAGGTGAATCATTCACTCCACACTTTTTCCTGAGGACTGTGCAGATATACTTCCTTAAATTTACACTGACACGCAAGGCGTTTCCATTATCCATGATGTGTAAAATACATGGTTGTTTAATCGTCCATCACTATTTATTACTGAATGTGTCAGAATTGTTTATCTACTCGTCTTGTGATCGTTTCGCTCTCCTCTATCAGATGTGAGTTCTGCTGTTTGAAACGTTAGCAATAAAGTGCGGCAGGTTTAACGGTATTAGGTGGGCATCGTTCTGCCATCTTCACCCATACTTGTCACTCAACAA
>NW_025138915.1:0-1219 GCF_004010195.1 Chiloscyllium plagiosum
ATAAATCAGCATTAACTGTCCACTGTCTACTCAGAAGAATTAACCGAATTGATATTATTGAACAGTTTTCAAGTTGAAAACATATAATTAGTGAAATCCAGAATGGTCAGTCATCGGACTTCAATGATTTATCTGTCTTTATGATTTGAAGGAAGTGACAGAGTGAAATATGTCCAGTTCTGCTGCCGATACGCAATCAATGAGCGGGCTTATTTTGATGAGGACGTGCAAATCTGCAAAAAGATATCGATAGGATGAGTGAGTGGAGAAATCTTGCAGTTTCATGTTGTGAGTGTGAGGTCATGCACTTTGTTAGGAATAATCAAAAGACAGCTTATATTAATATGGAAAGAAACCCAATAAAAGTGTAGTTCAGATGGTTTCCAAGAAAAGACGGAAACTAAGTCGCCTGTAAAGTAATCGGTGACCAAGATATGGCTTGTCTTGATCTATGGGCCATACATATTTTATTGATTATTGTTCTCCAAACATTCTTTACAATAGAACCGTGAGTGGGAGAGGGGAAATTAAGATCACTCATGATTACTGCCATCTTTTAGCACTCACACACAGTACTTTTTCTTGTACGACTTATTTCTCACTCTGGTTACTGCGAGTGGGCTTGTCAACTACACCTGCTATTGACTTCTTTTCTCACTGTTCCTTATCTCGACCCAAAACACATTTTACATCCTTATTTCCTGAATCAAGGCAATCTCTACACATTGCATAAATATCACTAAAATCTCGGCATTTCGCAATCCTCTGAATTTCATCTTCCAATATTAATTGATTCTTTACTGTGTTGTAATTGAACTTGATAAGAGAAAGACAAAAAAGACATTGGTGGACCTGGGCTTCACACGCGCGTTATTGAAGTTAAAACGCAGATTACTGCCCACAATACGATCATAGAAGCACTCACTTAATCTTCAGGAAGCACAGTATAAGTACAGTGTTGTAGGGCATGTCAAGAGCAGCACCAGAAACACAACAGAAATACTGTTCTGGGCTACTATTTTGTATGTATTTCTCAATGAGCAATAGACTTTTACATGTGTTCCATCGGGAGGTACATCACAAAAGGAAGTAACCAGTGCTGCAGACGGTCATATAACCCCAGTTCCAACTCCCGGGGTCAGAGATACTCAGTGTCCTACATATCGATATGAGGAACAGCTGTCCGTGGCATTTACGGGCTTGATGAACTTTATGAATG
>NW_025138916.1:0-1219 GCF_004010195.1 Chiloscyllium plagiosum
TGTCCCAGACAAGGCCAGGGCGTGAGTGAGTCCCGGACAAGGCCAGTGCGGGAGCGAGTACCATACCAGGCCAGTGCGGGAATGTGTCCCAGACCCGGCCAGTACGGGAGTAATTCCCAGACCAGGCCAGTGCGGAAAACAGTCCCAGAGCAGGCCAATGCGTAAGAGGGTCCCTGACCAGGCCAGTGCGGGAGTGAGTCCCAGACCAGGCCAGTGCGTGAGTGAGTCCCAGACCAGACCAGGGTGGGAGTGAGTCCTAGACCTGACCAGTGCGTGAGTGAGTCCCATATCAGGCCAGGGCGGGAGTGAGTTCCAGACCAGGCCAGTGCGGGAGTTAGTCGCAGACCAGGCCAGTGCGGGAGCGTGTCCCAGCCCAGTCCAGTGCGAGAGTGAGTCCCAGACAAGGCTAGTGTGGGAGTGTATCCCAGACCAGGCCAGTGCTGGAGTGAGACCCCATCCAGGCCAGTGCGGGAGTGAGTCCCAGACCAGTCCAGTGCGGGAGTGTGTCTCAGACAAGGCCAGTGCAGGAGTGAGTCCCAGACCAGGCCAGTGCAGGAGTATGTCCCAGACCAGGCCAGTGCAGGAGTGTTTCCCAGACCAGGCCAGTGCGGGATTGTGTCCCAGACAAGGCTAGGGTGTGAGTGAGTCCCAGACCCGGCCAGTGCAGGAGTGATTCCCAGACCAGGCCAGTGCGGAAGTGAGTCCCAGAACAGGCCATTGAGGGAGTGAGTCCCAGACCAGGCCAGTGCGGAAGTGAGATCCAGACCAGGCCAGTGCGGGTGTGAGACGCAGACCAGGCCAGCGCAGGACTGAGTTCCAGACTTGTCCAATGCGGGAGTGAGTCCCAGACCAGGCCAGAGGGGTAGTGTGTCCCAGACCAGGCCAGTGTTGGAGAGAGTCCCAGACCAGGCCATGCAGGAGTGAGTCCCAGACCAGGCTAGTGTGGGAGTGTATCCCAGACCAGGCCAGTGCTGGAGTGAGTCCCCATCCAGGCCAGTGCGGGAGTGAGTCCCAGACCAGTCCAGTGCGGGAGTGTGTCTCAGACAAGGCCAGTGCAGGAGTGAGTCCCAGACCAGGCCAGTGCAGGAGAGTGTCCCAGACCAGGCCAGTGCAGGAGTGTTTCCCAGAGCAGGACAGTGCGGAAGTGAGTCCCAGACCAGGCCAGTGCGGGAGTGAGTCCCAGAGCAGGTCAGTGCAGGAGTGAGTCCCAGTCCAGGCT
>NW_025138917.1:0-1219 GCF_004010195.1 Chiloscyllium plagiosum
AGGCACTGAGGGAGCACTCAGAGGTATTGAGGGGGCACTTTCGGAGGTACTGAGGGAGAGATATCTAAAGTACTGAGGGAGAACTATCTGAGGTACTGAGAGAGCACTTTCTGAGGTACTGAGGGAGCACTTTCTGACGTACTGAGGAAGCACGATCTGAGGTACTGAGGGAGTACTATCTGAGGTACTGTGGGAGCACTATCTGAGGTATTGAGAAAGCACTTTCAGAGGTATTGAGGGAGAACTATCTGAGGTATTGAGGGAGCACTATCTGAGGCACTGAGGGATCCCTATCTCAGGCATTGTGGGAGAACTATCTGAGGTATTGAGCGAGCCCTTTCAGAGGTATTGAGGGAGCATTATCTGAGGTACTGAGAAAGTACTTTCTGAGGTACTGATGGAGCAATTTCTGAGGTATTGAGGGAGCACTATCTGAGGTACTGATAGAGCACTATCTGAGGTATTGATGGAGCACTTTTGGAGGTATTGAGGGAGAACTATCTGAGGTATTGATGGAGCACTTTCTGAGGTATTGAGGGACCACCAAATGAGGTATTGAGGGAGCACTTTCTGAGGTACTGATGGAACACATTCTGAGGTAGGGAGGGTGCACTTTCTGAGGTATTGAGGAAGCACTTTCTGTGGTACTGAGGGAAAAATATCTGAGGTACTGAGGTAGCACTGTCTGCGGTATTGAGGGAGCACTATCTGAGGTATTGATAGAGCACTATCTGAGGTATTGATGGAGCACTTTTGGAGGTATTGAGGGAGAACTATCTGAGGTATTCAGGGAGCACTTTCTGAGGAACTGAGGGAGCACTTTCGGAGGTACTGAGGAAGCACTACCTGAGGAACTGAGGGAGAACTATCTGAGGTACTGAGTGAGCACTTTCTGAGGTATTGAGGGAGCACTATCTCAGGGAGCACTTTCTGAGGAACTGAGGGAGCATTTTCGGAGGTACTGAGGAAGCACGAGCTGAGGAACTGAGGGAGAACTATCTGAGGTACTGAATGAGCACTTTCTGAGGTATTGAGGGAGCACTATCTGAGGTTCTGAGGGAGAAATATCTGAGGTACTGAGGGAGCACTTTCTGAGGTATAGAGGAAGCACTTTCTGAGGTATTGAGGAAGCACGTTCTGAGGTACTGATGGAACACATTCTGAGGTATTGAGGAAGCACTCTCTAAGGTATTGAGGGAGAACGATCTGAGGTATTGAT
>NW_025138918.1:0-1219 GCF_004010195.1 Chiloscyllium plagiosum
TATTCAGGACCGGTGTCACTGATGCAATGACCATTATTCAGGGCCAGTGACCAGTATTCAGGGCAAGTGTCTCTGGTGCGGTGACCAGTATTCAGGACCAGCCTCACTGGTTCAATGACCTGTATTCAGGACCAGTGCCGCTGCTGCGGTGACCAGAACTCAGGACCAGTCTCACTGGTGCGATGACCTGTATTCAGGACCAGTGTCACTGGTATGGAGACCAGTATTCAGAAGGAGTGTCGCTGATGCGATGACTAGTACTCAGGACCAGTGTCACTGATGCGGTGGCCAGTATTCCGGACCAGCGTCACTGATGCGTTGACCAGTATTCAGAAGCAGTGTCGCTGATGCGATGACCAGTATTCAGGACCAGTATCACTGGTGTGGTGACCAGTATTCAGGACCAGTGTCACTGATACGATGACCTGTATTCAGAACCAGTGTCACTGGTGTAGTGACAAGTATTCAGGAAAAGTGTCACTGGTGCGGACACCCCTATTTAGGTCCAGTGTCACTGATGCGTTGACCAGTATTCAGAAGCAGTGTCGCTGATGCGATGACCAGTATTCAGGACCAGTGTCACTGGTGCGATGACCTGTATTCAGCACCTGTGTCACTGATGCGATGATTAGTATTCAAGACCGGTGTCACTTATACAATGACCAGTATTCAGGAGCAGTGTCACTGATGCGATGACCTGTGTTCAGGACCAGTGTCATTTATGCGATGACCAGTATTCAGCAGCAGCGTCACTGATGCGGTGACCAGTGTTCAGGAGCAGCGTCACTGATGCGATGACCTGTATTCAGGTCCAGTGTCACTTATGCAATGACCAGTGTTCAGGAGCAGCGTCACTAATGCGGTGACCAGTACTCAGAAGCAGTGTCACTGATGTGATGACCAATATTCAGGATCAATGTCACTGGTGCGATGATTAGTACTCAAGACCAGTGTCACTTATACAATGACCAGTATTCAGGAGCAGTGTCACTGATGCGATGACCAGTATTCAGGAGCAGTGTCACTGATGCGATGACCTGTATTCAGGACCAGTGTCATTTATGCGATGACCAGTATTCAGCAGCAGCGTCACTGATGCGATGACCAGTGTTCAGGAGCAGTGTCACTGATGCGATGACCTGTATTCAGGTCCAGTGTCACTTATGCGATGACCAGTATTCAGGAACAGCGTCACTGATACAATGACCAGTATTCAGGA
>NW_025138919.1:0-1219 GCF_004010195.1 Chiloscyllium plagiosum
TTTTGCGTTCTTGTATTGATTGTATTTCATTTCATTTCATTTCACATTGTGTGTGGCCTGTGTTCACGTAGGCACATGCATAGCCCATGAATATTCATTGATGCTGTGTTTGGGAACCAGCAGAACATAATATTACTACAGGAGCATTTATATCAGTTGCCAATATGAAGTTGCCCCTCACCCCTCAATCACTAAAATGAAAGTCGTTGGAGAGGGAAACGAGGAAGCTGGATGAAATAAACTTCTCCCGACGAAGATCATGGATATGGCAAAATATATTCAGATATGGGTGTGTGAAACTGAGGAAGGCACCATCTGGGAGTTGCCAGTTTAGAACAGTTAGGAGCAACTATTGATGTAGAGACGCGAACTGTAACATGGGAACAACCTGGCCAGGCCCGGGACAGGAAGCAAAGGAGAAGCGACATCTCCATAGTTACCTTGCAGGGAGACTGGAACAGTCAGGGAATCTGGGGAGTTATAGCTAGGACCCAAACAGCAGGGCAGGTAACTCAAACAGGAATTTGGGTTATTATCTGTAGATCCTGTAAAGATCGAGGGCGCTCTCACCCTCCACACAAACCGGATCCCATTAAAGCTGGGGCAGAGGAGGCAATAATTGTGACAGTAACAGATTGAGAGAAGCAGGAAATAGTCAGACCGACAGTATCCCAGACTAATTCACTGAATCCAGACGGCTCATCCCATCTCACTATTGATTATATCTCCCTCAGTAAATCCGCCATTAAAAAGTATCCTACAGTTGCTAACCACACCAATGTATTTAATGGATTGAAATCGCAACAGGATATAGTCTCAGCCCTTGATATTGTGAATGCGTTCTGGTCCATAATGGCAGAATAAGCTGGTGTTTACTGTCTAAGGAAAACAGTACACCTGGATCCAGTTACCTCAGGGATCCTATAATATTCCATTATATCCCACCGATGTATGGCTGATGGAGTTAGTCTATTTAATCTTACCAACACCTCATTACCTCAGTTGGTGAGAAAGAACATATCCAAATATTAAACATAGTGTTGTGTCAGTTAGGGCAGGCCGGGCTTAAAATTAAAATTAAAATTAAGAGTGCAACTGGGAAGGTAGGTAGAGGTGTACTTGGGACATCATATCAGGGAGATCAAATCAGGAAGGCAGAGGGGATAATCCCAGTGGAACAAAAGATCATGATTTAAAAACTATTCACCTGCACATCGCG
>NW_025138920.1:0-1219 GCF_004010195.1 Chiloscyllium plagiosum
GTGCTCCATAACTCAAAGAAAACAAAAATAAATGTCAATAATGTATTGAAGATGAGTGGGAAGCCAGAAGACTGGTCAGCCTTTAAAACCCAGCAGCGGGGAACTGAAACACCAATCGGGAGAGAAGATGAAATATGTGAGTAAGCTCGCTAGTAATATAAAAGAAGATTGGAAGATTGAATTTAGATATCTAAAAGGTAAGAGAGAGGCAACAGTGGACATCGGATTGCTGGAAAAGGAAGCTGAAGGAATCGGAATGGGAACAAAGAAATGACAGAGGAACTGAATAGGTCATTTGCATCAGTTTTCACAGTGGAAGACAATAGCAGTGTAGCAGAACTTCGAGAGAGTCGGGGAAACAGGGGAGTGCCGTGTCCATCACAAAGGAGAAGGTGCTACTGACACTGAAAGGTCTGAAGATGGATAAGTCACCCAGACCAGGGGGACTACAGACCAGAGTTCTGAACGAGATTGTACAGACATTGGTGGTAATATTTCAGGAAACACTTGAAGTCAGGGAAGACAGGGAAATGGCTAAAGTGACACCCCTATTTAAGAAGGTAGGGAGGCAGAAGAGAGGAAGCTATAATCCAGTCAGTCAGACCTTGGATGTTGGTCAGATTTTGGAAATCATTATAAAGGGTCAGGTTCAGGGTAATTGGAGGAGCATGGTAAAGTAGGACAGAGTTAGCACAGCTTCAGCAAGAAGAGATTGTGCTTGACAAATTTGTTTGAATTTATTGAGGAGGCAACAAACAAGTGAGACAAGGGAGAACCAGTAGATGTGATCGATGTGGATTTGCAAAAGCGCTTTGACAAGGCACCGCACAGGGGGATACTCAATAACATAAAGCCCATGGTGTTGAGGGTAAGGCACTGACATGGAAAGAGAACTGGCTGACGGGCAGAAGCAGAGGGTTGGGATAAAGGACTCTGTTTTCTGGAGTTCTGCAGGGGTCGGTGTTGGGATCACAACAATTTCGATGATACATTAACGATCTGGATGGAGGAACTGAGGGCATTGTTGATGAGTTTGCATAGACACATAGATTGGTGAAGGGACAGGTCGTGTTGAGAAAGCCTGGAGGCTGCAGAAGGATTTGGACAGGCTGGGAGAGTGGGCCAAAAATGGCAGATGGAGTACAATGTGGGAAAGTGTGAGGTTATGCACTTTGTTCGGAAGAAAAGAGGCATAAACTATTTTGTAAATGGGAAAAGG
>NW_025138921.1:0-1219 GCF_004010195.1 Chiloscyllium plagiosum
GAATCTCCTATTACTGTCGCTCTCCTATTCTCCACAATTCCCATCTGAGGCACAATGCCATGCTCAGTGCCAGAGAGCTGACCACTATTGCTTTCCGCGGGTTGGTCCCATCCCCCAACAGTATCCAAAACGGTGTACTTGTTTTTGAGGGAAACGGCCACCGGGTATCCCTGAACTCTCTGCCTATTCCAGGTCCCTCTCCTAACAGTCACCTTAGCACCTATATCCTGTAACCGAGGTGTGACGACCTTCCTGGAGCTCCTCTCTATCATCCCTCATCCTCCCAAATGATCTGAAGCTCATCCAGCTCCTGCTCCAGTTCCCGAATGTGGTATGTGGAGTTAGGTACACTTCGCGCAGGCAAAGTCAGCAGGGACTCTAGTGGTGACCCTTACCTCCCACATCCTCCATGAGTTGAAAAGATGACTGATGGTTTTATTAGGTGGCACACTTTGATAGGAGGAGTAACAAGGAAAAAGAGAGGAAGCAATAGGTAATTCCACCTCAGAAATGTTGCATTTGTATCCTTCTCTGAGTTGAATCACAAAATAATGTTAGCCAACCCCAACCTGGATCATATGAGATCACCTTGAATATTGCCCATACTGTATTCTGTCACATTCCCTGCCATTTCCTTCGCAAGAATTCGACCTAGTTGATTTGAGGATATGTTCATTTGTGCCAGTGTAATTTAAAAATGAAACATTTAATGCCTTCACAGTATCTGTTTAAAATGAATGCATCCAAATTTAAACAAATACAGATACTTCTGGAAAAGCTCTGGAGGTCTGACAGCATCTAAGACCACAAGTCAGGGTTAACGTTTCTGATCTGGTGACGTTCCTCAGAATCAGTCTTATTCATACACTACTTCCCCAGTTACATTCTCCCATACTAGATGAAATATCCATTAGGTATTCACTAGCTACACTCTTCTCGTGATCTTCTGTGCTCAATAAGATCATCTCCCATTCTCAGTCCTAAACTGTTAATCATTCAATGCATGATGCCTTCATCCCAACAACAAGAAAAGATGAACATCTTTGAAAAACTTCGAGAGCCATTGCGAATTTTTTTTCAGTTTAGCGAACTATAATTACACAGAAAACGTCAAGTGTGTTATCAGCACTGACCTTACAGATGCAGAATAAAAACATTCCTAAGATCAAACACAATACCCTTTGCAAAAAAAAAGCAACATTCCGTTTACCTTCCAAAT
>NW_025138922.1:0-1219 GCF_004010195.1 Chiloscyllium plagiosum
ATCTATGTAGACTACGTTTGTCACCCCACCCTCGTCTACATTCCTGGTCAGTTCATCAAAGAACACTAAAAATTAGTAAATTGCGATCTTCCATCCACAAAGCCGTGCTGACTGCTCCGTGTCTTTCCAAATGCATGTATGTCTTATCGCAGAGTCTTCTCAAGTAACATACCTATCACAGTTGTGAAGCTAATTGGTTTATAGTTCCCATGTTCTTCGTTGCAGCTCTTCTTGAATAAGGGCACAACATTCGCTCCCCTACCAGCCTTCGGTGACTTCACCTGTGGCTGACGATGATGCAAAATTATCAGCCAGTGCTCTCGCAATTTCTTCTCTCTCTGATTGCTGTGTTCTTGGATATATCTGTTCAGGGCCAGGTAATCTATAGAAATATTGCATAGTTTGAAAAATACGTCTTGTTTTTAAGGTACAATTACCAAAGAAAGAAAGTGACTTAATGATAGTTAACATAACAAATTTAAAAAAATATTTTAATCATAGGAAGTGACTTCAGAAGAATTTCAAACATTGTGAAAACGTGAGAATACTCAGAAATTTGTCTGTGTGGAGTTTCCAATGCTCCCCCTGTCTCCGTTGGTTTCCTCTGGGTGCTCTGACTTCCTCCCACAATCCAAAGATCTGCAGGTTAGGTGAATTGGCCATGCTAAATTGCTTCATAGTGTTCAGGGATGTGTACCTTAGGTGCATTAGCCTGGTGTAAACGTAGAATCGCATGGAAATGGGTCTGTGTGGGTTAATCTTCGAAGGGACAGTGTGGAACTGCTCGGCCCAAGGGCCTTTTTCACAATGATAGCATGCTCAGAGCACAAAATCTGTATAAATCTACAATCTGTATTTCAAAGAAAACAAAATACAGAAAGGTCAAATCGGAAATTACGCAATGGGGAGAGGAGAATATGTTGTTGGGAACAGGGAAATGGCCAAGATATCAACCAGTTACGTTGCATCTGTCTTCATGGAGGAAGAGCCAGAAAATCACCCAGAAATACCAAATGATCATGTGGAACTTGTGACACGAAAGACATAAAGTCAATTTATGTCAGTAACAAGGTCGTACGTGAACCTGTAGCTGGATTGCGCATTTCTAAGTCTTACAAACCAGATGTACTTCCCAGCAAAATATTAACAATACATCGCAAAAGAATTATTAACTGTGCTGTCGATAACTGTGTTTTATTTTCCTGCACTTTGTGCAGAG
>NW_025138923.1:0-1219 GCF_004010195.1 Chiloscyllium plagiosum
TCTTACTTCTGTTCAACACGTTGTCTGTGCAATCCTTACTGCTGTTCACCATGTTGTATTCGCAATCCTTACTGCTGTCCATCATGTTGTATGCACAATCCTTACTGCTGATCACCATGTTGTATGCGCAATCCTTACTGCTGTTCACCATGTTGTATGCACAATCCTTACTGCTATTCACCATGTTTTATGTGCAATCCTTACTGCTAATCACCATGTTGTATGTGCAATCTTACTGCTGTTCAACATAGAGTCTGTGCAAACCTTACTCCTGATCACCATGATGAATGCGCAATCCTTACTGCTGTCCACCGTGTTGTATGCGCAATCCTTACTGCTCATCACCATGTTGTATGTGCAATCTTACTGCTGTTCAACATGTATTATGTGCAATCCTTACTGCTGTTCACCATGTTTTATGTGCAATCCTTACTGCTGATCACCATGTTGTATGCACAATTCTTACTGCGAATCACCATGTTGTATGTGCAATCTTTCTGCTGTTCTACATGGAGTCTGTGCAAACCGTACTCCTGATCACCATGTTGTATGTGCAATCTTTACTGCTGTCCACCATGTTGTATGCGCAATCCTTACTGCTGTTCACCATGTTGCATGTGCAATCTTGCTGCTGTTCAACATATAGTTTGTGCCATCCTTACTGCTGTTCACCATAATGTATGTGCAATTTTACTTCTGTTCAACACGTTGCCTGTGCAATCCTTACTGCTGTTCACCATGTTGTATGCGCAATCCTTACTGCTGATCACCATGTTGTATGCGCAATCCTTACTGCCATTCACCATGTTCTATGTGCACTCCTTACTGCTGTTCAACATGTAGTCTGTGCAATCCTTACTGCTATTCACCATGTGGTGTGCGCAATCCTTACTGCTGATCACCATTTTGTATGCGCAATCCTTACTGCTGATCACCATGTAGTCTGTGCAATCTTACTGGTGTTCAACTTTGTGTCTCTGCAATCCTTACTGCTGTTCTCCATGTTGTATGTGCCATCCTTACTGCTATTCTCCATGTTGCATGTGCAATCCTTACTGCTGTTCACCATGTTGTTTGTGCAATCTTACTCATGTTCTCCATGTTGTATGCACAATCCTTACTGCTGTTCACCATTTTCTATGTGCAATCCATACTGGAGTTCTTGTTGTTGCATATACAATACTTGTTGCTGTTCACCATGTTGTATGCTCAATCCTTA
>NW_025138924.1:0-1219 GCF_004010195.1 Chiloscyllium plagiosum
TTTATCTCTGCGCGGTGGAGTTTATCTCTGCACCGTAGAGTTTATCCGTGCACGGTAGAGTTTATCTCTGCGCGGTGCAGTTTATCTCTGCACGGTAGAGTTTATCCATGCACGGTAGAGTTTATCTCTGCGCAGTAGAGTTTATCCCTGCACGGTAGAGTTTATCTCTGCACGGTAGAGTTTAACCCTGTGCGGTAGAGTTTATCCCTGCGCGGTAGAGTTAATCCCTGTGCCGTAGAGTTTATCTCTGCACTGTTGAGTTTATCCCTGCACGGTTGAGTTTATCCCGGCACGGTAGGGTTTATCCCTGCGCGGTAGAGTTAATCCCTGTGCCGTAGAGTTTATCCCTGCACGGTTGAGTTTATCCCTGCACGGTTGAGTTTATCCCGGCACGGTAGAGTTTATCTCTGCGCAGTAGAGTTTATCCCTGCACGGTAGAGTTTATCTCTGCACGGTAGAGTTTAACCCTATGCGGTAGAGTTTATCCCTGCGCGGTAGAGTTAATCCCTGTGCCGTAGAGTTTATCTCTGCACTGTTGAGTTTATCCCTGCACGGTTGAGTTTATCCCGGCACGGTAGGGTTTATCCCTGCGCGGTAGAGTTAATCCGGTAGAGTTTATCTCTGCGCGGTAGAGTTTATCCGTGCACGGTAGAGTTTATCCCTGTGCCGTAGAGTTTATCTCTGCACGGTAGAGTTTATCTCTGCACGGTAGACTTTCTCTCTGCGCGATAGAGTTTATCTCTGCACGGTAGAGTTTATCTCTGCACGGTAGAGTTTATCTCTGTGCGGTGGAGTTTATCTCTGTACGGTAGAGTTTATCTCTGCGCGGTAGAGTTTATCTCTGCGCGGTAGAGTTTATCCCTGCGCGGTACAGTTTATCTCTGCGCGGTGGAGTTTATCTCTGCGCGGTGGAGTTTATCTCTGCACGGTAGAGTTTATCCGTGCACGGTAGAGTTTATCTCTGTGCGGTAGAGATTATCTCTGCGTGGTAGAGTTTATCACTGTGCGGTAAAGTTTATCTCTGCGCGGTAGAGTTTATCTCTGCACGGTAGAGTTTATCTCTGCGCAGTAGAGTTTATCTCTGCATGGTAGAGTTTATCTCTGCACGGTAGAGTTTATCTCTACGCGGTAGAGTTTATCTCTGCGCGGTAGAGTTTATCCCTGCGCGGTAGAGTTTATCCCTGCGCGGTAAAGTTTATCTCTGCGCGGTAGAGTTTAT
>NW_025138925.1:0-1219 GCF_004010195.1 Chiloscyllium plagiosum
AGAGGAGGAAGAGAGAGAGTAAGAGAAAAGAAAGTGATAGAGAAAGAGAGAAGCTTCTTAGCTGAGCAAAAAGAGAATTTAAACTTGAGAAGTTGCAACTTAGTCAGCAAAGTCAAGTTAATAGGATGGAGATTAAAAGAGATGGTAGTGATATATATTAATATGTCAAAATTCTGCCACAGTTTGATGAGAAAGATGTTGAAGCCTTCTTTATTTCATTTGAAAAATTAGCTACGCAGATGGTGCGGTCCAAGGATTTATGGGTAATGCTAGTTTAGACTAAACTGGTAGGCTCTTTTAAGTGTTCATGGATTCGTACCAGAAGCATTTAGACAGCAGTTCAGAAACAACGGAGGAACCAGGTCAGACTCATGGTGAGTTCAAACAAATTAAACAGTCATTTTGATAGATGGATGCGGGCCTTAAAGATAGAGAAGACCTATGAGGTTCTCAGAGATTATGCTGCTGGAGGAGGTTAAAAACTCACTTCAGAGATAAGAATTTACGGGGAGGAATATAAAGTTCAGGAAGTGAGAAGGGCAGCAGAGTTAGCAGATGAAAACATGTTGGTGCATAAGACAAGCTTCCGGTCAGAATTTCATCCTGTGAGGGATAGAAGTTGGGAGAAGGGGAGATCCGATACAACGAAACAAAGAGTAGAGAATACTGATAAGAGTTTACCACAGGATAAAAAAAAGAAGCCCAAGAGAGTGGAAAGCAGGTGAAAGGACTCAGGTGATTTCACTGTAACGGAGTGGGACACAAAATTACAGTGCCAGTGGTTTCAGAAGGGCACGAGGAAAAGGCGTTTTCGCTGCCAGGAGGTGGAACATGTAAAGTCACAGTGCTAGTCATTAAAGAAAGGCGCTGTGGGAAAAGATGCGGTAAAAGAAGCTAAGCCAGTGGCATTGGTGAAATAGTAACGGAAACCTCAAGAAGAGCCTGAATGCTGCAGGACAGTGCACAGCCTAGGCAGGGGCTGGGTAGGAGTTAGTTCCTGATCTCTATAAAGTATTTGCCTCTGTGGGTAAAGTTTACTCAAAGAACAGGGGGAAGGGGCAAAAAGTTTTAATTTCAAGAGATACAGGATCTAACCAGTCGCTGATAGTAAGGGATGAGTAATTATGCACTCTTTCTAATTTGTTACCCGAGATTGTGGTAATTGTGCTGAACAGGCTGGGGCTGTTTTCCCTGGAGCGGAGGCTGAGGGGTGACCTTA
>NW_025138926.1:0-1219 GCF_004010195.1 Chiloscyllium plagiosum
AGAGGAGGGCACTCAGCCCCTCGAGCTGTTCCAACACTTACTAAGATCATGGAGCATCTGTGAGCTAAATCCACAGGTCTCCCTTTGGCTAAAACTCTTTTAAACCTTTGATTAACAAGCAAAAACTATCCCAGATTTACTGATTCAACTGCCCGTAACAAAGGGAGACACCATTTCTGAAAGACATTCCTGTGAGTACTGTGACACAATGAGGCTGGAATTAATTGCTCATGAAGGTAAACTTTCAATCTCTGACAATTTCCAATTGAAACATCCCAATCATTATATTTCATTAATGTAACACTATACTTCCCTGGAATAAGGAAATATAATGTGTGATTGCCTTGCTAAAAATGAGGGAAGCTTCATTCCTATTGCATGATTAAGAAATAGCTCTGTTCATTCAGTGAAATCACAGTCAAATCACACAAAAGGAAACCATGTCATCTTGTGGAGACACACAAGTGCCTCAAATAATTTTCAATTCTTCCAGTGGTTGTTTGAATTTCTAGACAGGTGTGGAAGTGTCAGACTTTTTATATCGCCTTGAGAATCAAGTTATCATCAGCCTATTTGAATTGCTGAAGTTTGTGTGGTATTAGCACATTCACAGCGCAGTTAGGAAGTGAGTCCCATGGCTGTGATTGAGGAAGAGGAAACGGGCAGAGAAATAATTGAGAGTCAAGTTGAAGTCTAATTTGGAGGAGAGCTTTAAGGTGAAGCATTTACACGCATGTGCGCCCTTATCCTCAAGGATCACAGTTTTGGAACATGCTGCTGAAGGGACATGTCAGCATGCAAACTGGAAGCTGAAGAAGGCCCCGCGGCCCCTCTAGAATGCTATTCCATTCATGGGATCATCATTAATCTTGCTGCTCACCAGTCTTCCCAACACACCGATAACATTGAACCTGATTGTTTACTGTTCAGCAAAAGAATGGTGAAACTTTGGAATTCTCCACCACAGAAATTGATTCAGGACAAAACATAATATGATTTCAATAAGGAGATAGATTCCTTCAATCCTTAAAAAAATGCTCCAGATATGTGGGAGAAAGGCAAACAGGCTACAATATTGTTTGAAAGCCATGAAGACATTGAATGGGACATGGTTTGTAAGTTTGCACGTAACACCAACATTGGTGGTATAATTGGCAGCGAAAGTTATCTAAACGTACAATGAGACCTTGATTAGCTGGGCCAATGGGCTGAGGAGTGG
>NW_025138927.1:0-1219 GCF_004010195.1 Chiloscyllium plagiosum
CAGGAACAGTCTCAGTCTTTCCACGTCATGAAAGAAAAATCGCTTTTATAAATCTATTTAGATATGGCTGAATTGTCTGTACAACTGATGAATAGCTAAAAACACCCAAATACAATAATTCGAGCAATTGAACATGACCTGGACATTAGAATTTGTGCAAATTTAAATTTTGTACTAAATGATATTTCTTCCCCACCTCCAATTGCCGTGGCATGAGATGCAGAATAGATACACACGACTGTATTAGGAATTTATACATGGCACATTACCTTGTCAGCGATGAAATTATTAATCAAAAGGCTACTTTGTTGTACCAACAAACTAAGACAAAAGGGAAAATTAATCCCAATTGAAAACTGTCTCGGTATAATTGGTTTGCGTGACAGTTTAGTAAGAGCCTGTTTAGTAAGAACTCTAAGTTGGGTTAGCAAATGTAATCTAATGAAGGGTTCACAAAGTTTATGTATGGATTAATGGACGCTGCGACTGCAGCATAATCTAATCGAAGAGTTCAGAGAGTTTGCGTTCAAAACAGTCAATGGTCGGTTGATAGTGGGTCAGTGGTAGTGTCCCTATCTCTGAAGTTCCGAGGCCGAGGTTCAAGTCATATCTATTTCATAAAAGACATATTATAACCTGTCGGTTCAGAAATGTTGAGTGTTAGCAGTGATAGTAGAAGCGAGACTCCCGAATCTCTTCTGTGTAAAAACAAACCCAGAACTGAGGGGATGGTAGAAGGCAGTAAACGTAAGGGAACTTGTGTCACAACAACGACATTAAATGGCTGGGTACAACATTATTCCGGGAAACATGCACGACATTTCTTCAGATTACTTATATGGAAGAGGCAAATTTAGGATTAGTTTACTCAAGGAATTCAAGAGAATTTGCGTGTAGAATCATTCATATCCAGAAACGAAGTGGTATGGAATTTAGATGAATTCCAGATTAATTGAATGCTCAGTAAGAATTCTCTCGGAACATTTTGAAAATTAATGGAATATGTCATAGATGGCCTCTATGGAGGAAACGTTGGATACTCGAGAGTAAATTATAATCGTAACTCAACAAATCTGTTCAATTCGTTAATCAATGGATACCTAATTGCAAGTTATGGGCTACGATTTAACAAAGGTTTGGTTGGGTTAGGGATACCTGGGAATTAAAACAAAAACTTTTTTGTTCTGGAGCAGAAGTGCTCTTATATACACCTGGAGCA
>NW_025138928.1:0-1219 GCF_004010195.1 Chiloscyllium plagiosum
GAACTCATTGTGACACAGTGCAGCAACTGAAACATTCTTTGTCTGAAAAAAACTTACAAAGTCATATTTGCCAGGTTACGGGGGAAACAAAAACAATGGGATTCATTGGAGGGCTGAAATACCAGAACAAGCACCACACGCTGATTGGGCCTCTTCCACACTGATCTATAACCGATATTTCCTGGATTATTAAAAGCTAGAGAGGAAAAAGATCTTTCATAGAAGAAACTCTCACAGTGTGCTATCCACATTCATATTCCACCAATTCTGGGTCAAGTGGTTCAATGAGCCTTATGATCGCTTCTCAGAGATTCTGCAAATTGGTTTTGAAATTCTAAAATACTGGGAAGTGGGATTGTAACTTACTGTGGGCATTCAAAGAGCCCCTTGCACAATAATATCGGAGGTTTAGATTTTACCCCCAACAGTCTGCATGTGAGAAAAGCGCATTTATAATTGTAATGATACAAACTCAATTCGCAATAAGTGCTCAGGAGCAAGGCAATACCATAAATACAGTGCAGTACGGAGTCAAGGTCCATGAGCAGATGTGAAAATTGGTGTGTATCTGTGGAAACAACCCCCACTGGTGATTTATATTTAGGGTAGATTGTCCCTCTCAGAACTCCTTTCTGCATTGGGTCTAAGGGCTTGTTTGATTTATGGTAGTAGAGGTTGCACCACGTATGAATCTTAACAAGAAGAGGCATATTATTAACAACAGAACACGACATGACAGCCAATGATTTAAAAGACCTTTGTTGTTGTCAGTTGCTAGGTGACATCATTGTGACATCAATTAGCAACTGAACATTTTTGAAAAAAATTGCAGGAGTTCAGGGATGGGGAAATATATTTATGAGGTTGGCTGGAAGTGTGGAAAGGTAAAAACAAGGGCTACAGATGCTGGAAACCAGAGTCTAGATTAGAGTGGTGTTGGAAAAGCACTGCAGGTCAGGCAGCATCCGAGGAGCAGGAAAATCGACGTTTCGAGCAAAAGCACTTCATCAGGAATAGAGGACTTTGTCCAATTTTTGTGTCATTAAACTGGAGAAGATTATTTTCGACATGGAGAAAAACACTTTCAAGTTTCCTCAAGTATTAATTGACTCAGTGTTAGAAACGAAAATCGCTTCTCAATAATCGCTCTTGACAAATTCAGGAAAACAAAGTTTTATTAAAAATTGAAGTCTGCAGAGTCGGGCACCCTTAAAGAAAA
>NW_025138929.1:0-1219 GCF_004010195.1 Chiloscyllium plagiosum
TTGACAAGTTGTCACACAGGAGATGGATGAGTACGATAAGGGTCCGTGGTGTTAGTGGTAAGGCAGTGGCATGAAGGGAAGCTTGTCTGTCCGGCAGAAAGCAGAGAGTGGGGATAAAATAGTCATTCTCAGGATGGCAGTCGGTGACAAGTGTTGTTCTACAAGGCTCAGTGTTGGAATCGTAACTTTTTACTTGTTACGTTAACAATCTAGGTGATGGAACTGAGTGTACCCTGGCTAAGTTTGCAGACGATACTAAATCGGAGAGGCATGGTCTATTTTTTAAATGAGGAGAAAATTCAGAAATCTGAAGTGCAAAGGGACTTGGGAGTTTTAGTGCAGGGTTCTCCCAAAGTAAGCTTGCAGGTTGAGACAGTAGTCAGGTGGGAAATTGTCGTTATTACTGAAGACATTTTATAAGAGAGGAATTGAATATAAAACAGGTTGTAGAAGTCTCTGGTCAGACCACATTTGGAGTATTGTGCTAAAATTTGAACCCCATATCTCAGGAAGGATGTAGTGGCCCTGGAGCTTGTGCAGACTATTTTCACGAGAATGGTCATAGGAATGAAAAGAGTATTGTATGATGAGTGTTTGTGGGCTCTGGGTCTATCCTCGGTAAAGTTTAGAAGGATGAGATGGAATGTAATGGAAGCAGAGAGTACTGAATTACCTGGACAGAGTTGATGTTGGTAAGATGCTTCCATTGGACATGAGCTCGAGGGCAGATGTTAAGGTGGTAAGGAGAAATGTATTTACCAGAGGATGTCGAATCTTTAAAATGTATTGCCACAGAAGCAGTAAATATCGAGAACGGAAGCACTTTTGTTTTTTCCTTTGTCTTATAGACTTCTCTGAGAAGATGGATTCATGTTCTTCATGAATGTCAGAAGCTGTTTGGAATAGTTAACTGTTTTAGAATGAAGGCTGCTGTCAGGGTGGTGGATACTATAACATTCAGTGCAGGATCATACACCAACTGCACTATATTAATGTGGTGATAGTTTATTCAAAATCTGGATCTCTCTGTCTGTCTCAATCACCGTGGGGAGTGGAGGTCAGGGTGTGTGGGCGTAATGTCCTCAGATGCACTTAAACTATCCAGAATCATGCATCCTGAGTGAAACAGCAGATATGGAATTTATCACCTTCTCATTATCAGTTTAGAATATATTTAGTGATTGCGCATCCTGCGCAGTGTTCAATGCAATCACCTCTT
>NW_025138930.1:0-1219 GCF_004010195.1 Chiloscyllium plagiosum
TGTAAATAGAACAGTAGAAACAATAAGAGATCGCCATTTGAAGGAAGAACTGTAGCAGCAATAAGAGATCGACATCTGTAAATAGAACAGTAGCAACAAGAAGAGATTGACATCTGTAAATAGAACAGCAGCAGCAATAAGAGATCGACATCTGCAAATAGAACAGTAGCAACAATATGGGATCGATATCTGTAAATAGAACAGTAGCAGCAATAAGAGAACGACGTCTCTACGTTAAACAGTAGCAACAATAAGCGATTGACATCATTAAATAGAACAGTAGCAGCAATAAGAGATCGACATCTGTAAATAGAACAGTAGCAACATTAGGAGATCGATATCTGTAAATAAAACAGTAGCAGCAATATGAGATCGACGTCTCTACATTGAACTTTAGCAGCAATAAGGGATCGACATCATTAAAAAGAACAGTAGCAACAATAAGAGATCGACATTTGTAAATAGAACTGGAGCAACAATAAGAGATTGCCATCTGTAAATAGAACAGTTGCAGCAATAATAAATCGACATCTGTAAACAAAACAGCATCATCATTAAAGGATCGACATCTGTAATTAGAACAGTAGCAACAATAAGAGATCGCCATCTGTAAATGGAACCGTAGCAGCAATAAGAGATCGACATGTGTAAATAGAACAGTAGCAGCAATAAGAGATCGACATCTGTAAATAGAACAGTAGTAGCAATAAGAGATCGACATCTGTAAATAGAACAGTAGCAACAATAAGAGATTGCCATCTGTAAATACAACAGTAGCAACAATAAGCGTTCGCCATTTGTAAATAGAACAGTACCAGCAATAAAAGATCGCCATCTGTAAGTAGAACAGTAGCAATAATAAGAGATCGACATCTGCAACTAGAACAGTAGCAGCAATAAGAGATTGACATCTGTAAATAGAACAGCAGCAACAATAAGAGATCGACATCTGTAAGTAGAACAGTAGCAACGATAAGTGTTCCCATATGTAAGTACAACAATAGCAACAATAAGAGATCACCATCTGTAAATAGAACAGTAGCAGCAATAAGAGATTGACATCTGTAAACAAACTAATAACAGCACTAAAAGATCGCCATTTGTAATTAGAATAGTAGCAGCAACCAGACTTCGACATCTGAAAATAGAACAGTAGCAAAAATAAGAGATCGACATCTGCAAATACAACAGGAGCAGCAATAAGAGATCGACATCTGTA
>NW_025138931.1:0-1219 GCF_004010195.1 Chiloscyllium plagiosum
CAACAAACACATCGACCTGGACCCAATATATATTGGCCACTACAGAGGACAGCTGAAACTGAGAACCGGAAGCGGCAGGGACAGGCCACTACAAATGCCGGAGGAAACACCACAGAAGCGCTTCACAGGAGGCTCCTAAGCACTGAGGATGTCACCTAGACAGGGGACGAAACGTTTGCAACAAAAGCTACCAGCTCGGCGAACAGAACCACAGCAGGTAAGTTATTCTAGATTCTGTTGTCTTTCGGTATATTCAACTGCATTATACAAATAAGTTATATTTTGCTCATAGCTGAGTGGTTTTCACCAGCCGCATCACACTTGAAATATTCATAGCACACCTGATTAAAAAAAAACAAAAATTAGCGTCCAAGCTCGCTTCCTAAAATATTTTGTGGGGGTATGGCCTGGTCCACAGCAGATGTAATTTAGGTAGTTCGAAACTACCTATGTAAACTATGTAAACTATAATACGGTAGAGAATGGAACATAGTGTCTACTGCTGCCAAAAGTAAGAAAACAGTAACATAAGTAAATGCAGACAGACTGCTATATGCACAGATATTGATCTTTCACTTGCGTCAACAAAAGGTCAGCATAGCCGTTCAGATATTATTGGCAAATGTATGTGTAGTGGCAGACTTTATTGCAAGGATATGATCGGTAAAAAGGGCAAACCTTGAAACTATTATCAATCGCAATAGATACCGACTGAAAAGCGCATTGTTTACATGATTGACTTCCTTACTTCTGGGAAAATATGTCTCTAGTTATAGAGATGACTGTTTATATTATTATTTCTGACTATTCGAAAGACAAACGCTTTTCCTGAAGTGGAAGGTTTTGCAACGCGCATGCATATGAGATCCTCCTGCTCTTATCAGAAGTCGGTAAGAGTCTCACAGTTTAAAAGAAAGGAATCCACCACTTCAGACGGTTATAAAGTGAAATTGTATCATGACCGTTCAGTATCAATAAGACGGCATATCAATTCGCAGAACGAAAATGGATAAATCACAGGTAAAAAGGGAACCTTCCATCATCTAAGATTGCACGTAAGGAAACAAGGGACTGGTACAGTGGGGTGAGGTTATCCAATGTTATCGGGTGTGAAAGTGAAAGAAACTTTAATTTATATCTGTCAAAATGCTGCAAGGGACAACGAACAGATTGAAGAACAAAGCGTTTTTTTTTTGTCTCTGCAAGTTAAGACATGAGT
>NW_025138932.1:0-1219 GCF_004010195.1 Chiloscyllium plagiosum
CACCAGGCACCCAGGTTCAATTTCACTCTTGGGTGACTCTTTGTGGGAGTTTGCATATTCTCCCTGTGTCTGTGTGGGTTTCCTCCAGGTGCTCCAGTTTCTTCCCACAGTCCAAAGATGTGCAGGTTAGGGTGGATTGGCCATGGGTAATTGTCCAAGGATGTGCGGGCGAGGTGGATTAGCCATGGCAAATTAGGAGAGTTACAGAGACGGGGTCGGGGGTCCAGTTGGGATGCTGTTTGGAGAGTTGTACAGACCAGACTAGTCGAATGGCTTCTTTCTGCACTGTAGGAATTCTACCTTTCTCTAAGATCCCAAGTGTTGATGTCTGGGTTTATGAGAGGAGTGGTTCTTGCCTGGGGCAGCACGGTAGCTCTGTGGTTAGCACTGCTGTCTCACAACACCAGGGACCCAGGTTTGATTCCAGCCTCAGGCAACTGTCTGTGTGATGTTTCCACATTTTCACCGTATCTGCATGGGTTTCCTCCATGTGCTCTGGTTTCCTCCCAAAATCCAAAGATGTGCAGGTTAGGGTGGATTGGCCAAGCTAAATTGCCCATAGCATATAGGCTAAGTGCATTAGTCAGGGCTAAATGTAGAGAAATCAGGGAATGGGTCTGGGTGGGATACCCTTCATAGGGTTGGTGTGGATTTGTTCAGCCAAAAGGCCTGTTTCCACGTGGTAGGGATTTTATGATTCTAGATGAATATGTGGTTTCCATGGAGTAAACTCTGATTTAGATGGAAAAATAAGGCTAAAATTCAAATCGGAAACAACTGCTAATGTTGCAGACACAGCTTTCTTAGGAGATATGCCACTAAATGGGCACAGTTGAGCCACCTGAATAGACAACGTATCTGGGTATGGACAACTGTCTTTTTTGAAAAGACGCAGGGAGTGTCCAGTGGTCATAAAGGGCTTTGTCTAAGTGCATGGACATCACATGGTTACTCAAAAGCCTCTGCAGTGGACATCAAAGACTTTGATCATGGTCTGTTTGGACTTTTCATAGGAACACCAAATTCAGCACCTCCCTTTAGGGAGCAGGAGTGGTTTTGGGTTGAAAAATGCTCATCATTTTTTCTATTTGAGGGACATGAGATGCAAAGATTATGACTCAAGTGATTGAAGATTAATTTTCTTTCTGTAACAGCCAGATCTCAACTAAGTTCCCCAAGTTCACTGCTAAATATCAGAAATTCAGTCAGAGCAAAGAAA
>NW_025138933.1:0-1219 GCF_004010195.1 Chiloscyllium plagiosum
AATATTGACTGAAGCCGCTTCAATAGCCCTCCAACCACAGCCTTATCCCATGTCCCTTTTCCCTGACCAGACACACCTGTATCTGCTCCATCCTTCCCACTGACCACTCACAGTAACCTCATACCTGCATGTGCCTACCAACACTATACCTACCCGCCACCCTTCCATATCCCATCACTCCATTTCTGGGCTCCACTCCCCCTCATCAGTCTTGACGAAAGGTCCTAGATCAAAACAGTGCCTTTGCTGCTCCTCTGATTCTGTCTGGTCTGCTGTGTTTATCCAGCTCCATGTTTATTAACTCTGGCCTCCCGCACCTCTAGTACTTCCTCTCTCCAAGCTGTGGAACTAGGAGGTGCACATATAAGAAGAAATAAAGTTGGACATTTGAAAAGATCGCGGACACATTCGTTATTTCATAACAACCCAATACACACCTTCCAGATGAAGCAGCATTTCACTTGTACTCTTTCAATCCAGTCTCCTGTCACTGCTGCTCACAATGCAGTCTCCTTTACATTGGGGAGACCAAACAGAAACTCTTTTGAGGACCACTCCCACTCTGTCTGTGGGAATAACCCTAACCTTCTCATTGCGTCCCATTTCAATAAACTACCTTACTGTCAGGCTAACATTTCAGTCCTGGGCCGCTGTAATGCTCTAACTCAACCTCGAGTAAACCTCACTCTAGACCTTGGTACGTTCTATCCTGAAGGAGTTTATATTCAATTCCATACTTCCACAGCCTGACCGCATTATGGCTGTTCTCCATTCTTCACACATTCTTTCTCCTGGTCTCCCAATGAACTTGTCCTGTTTGTGAATCGTTTGTCTTGCACTTAATTAAGGAAACCATTCCCACCCCCTTCAAAATATAATTAATACTTATTTTACATTTGATTCTCTTTTACCAGAAATAAAAGTCAATTTGTCAGTGGCATTGTTTCTCCACACCATCTTGTTTTCCTTCACCCCTCCTCTACCTCCGCCAAGGGAGTTAAAAGCCTATTTTCGAATCCTTTAATGTTCTGAAGAGGAGTCACACTGGACTTGAAATGCTAACTGTGTTTCTCTCTCTCCGCAGATTTTCACCACGTTTCAAAGACATGTGTCAACGTGGCTCAAACGCCCTGTTCAACCTGGAGCGCACCTGGAAGTGAAAGATAACACAAGGTGCACAATTTCTGTATCTCTGAAATGACGTAAAGGTGGCATCACT
>NW_025138934.1:0-1219 GCF_004010195.1 Chiloscyllium plagiosum
GTTAAATTTGTTGAACAATCAAACATAGGGAGGACAATCTAGCCATGAGACACAAAACTTTCATGCATTCAGTCTGAACCACTATCCGAAACTTAGCAGACCATTCACCTCATTTCTTCACCATCAAGTCTACGCCATACTCTCACGTAAGTCGTGCTAAAGCAATTAAACTGTGTTCCGTGTGTTTTCAATCAGCTGTCAGCAACTCACTGTGTGAAAGTAATTCTTCCATTCATTGTCGAACTCTTCTTAATCTTTTGGGTTCTAACACTCCTCGCTCTACTAATTGAAATGGACAAATGCAAGATCAATTTCACTTGGGAGAACGCTGAACATTTATGTTGCCAATAAGGACCCTTTGAGATTTGAAGAAATAAAAAAACAGAAGCGGAAGCAGGTCATTCAGTCACTCGAACGTGCTCTGCAATTTAATAAGATCATTTCTGATCCAGAAGTTTTGACGTCCACAGTCGTGCATTTTCCACGTAAATGTGACAGCCCTAAAAATCAAGAATCTATGTTTCTCAGAGGGGTGGACTGCAGAGACTGAAGACATCATTAGGGACTTCCAGGGCCAGTCCCTCCTTATTTTTTATACAGATATGTCGCTCCCAACACATTTGGTTGGTCTCTGCCACGGTCACAAGTTATCTCCAACGACGTTGATATCTGAGCCTGGGAAATTGGTTGTGAGGCATGATTCTGTGGGGATAACTGTGATAGAGTTAAAAGGTGTCAAGGTGGTTCCTGTCATTTTCTACCATCCTCTACCTCCCTCTCAGTGTCGACGCTCCCGAGTCTTATTTGGAAATTAGACACTGACAAGAGGCAGTGATCATTGAAGTGAGTTTTGTTCAGATGTTTTACAAAGTGGGAGGTCCGAGAGTATTGGATCTGCTGAAACAAGTGAAGTGCGAATAACAGGAATTACTCAGCTTAGTCAGAGGTCGAAAAGGGTCTCGCAGTGGGATACATTCCCTTTTTCTCACCCAGTTCCTCAAGAGGCATCTTGCAATTGGTTAGCAGTGCAAAGGTTTCAGAGTGTCGTACTTGTGCAAACGGGACCTTGTTCACCTTCCTCCATTCTTCTGACAAATGGTCACAAAGGCCGGAGCACAGACAACAAAAGGATGTTGTTTCCACAAGAATGTGATTCAAATGATGTTCATAGAAACAGAAGAGGGGTGGGGGGGCATTGCTCCCAGTTTGAACTTAGTAA
>NW_025138935.1:0-1219 GCF_004010195.1 Chiloscyllium plagiosum
GCAGTCCCTGTGTATAATATAGTGAACAGCAGTTACTGTGTGTATTATAGAGAACAGCAGTCCCTGTGTGTATTATACAGAACACCAGTCCCTGTGTATATTATAGTGAACAGCAGTCCCTGTGTATATTATAGTGAACAGCAGTCCCTGTGTGTATTATAGAGAACAGCAGTCCCTGTGTATATTATAGTGAACAGCAGTCCCTGGTAATATTATAGAGAACAGCAGTCCCTGTGTGTATTGTAGTGAACAGCAGTCCCTGTGAGTATTATAGTGAACAGCAGTCCCTGTGTGTATTATAGAGAACAGCAGTCCCTGTGTATATTATATTGAACAGCAGTCCCTGTGTATATTATAGTGAACAGCAGTCCCTGTGTGTATTATAGAGAACAGCAGTCCCTGTGTATATTATATTGAACAGCAGTCCCTGTGTATATTGTAGTGAACAGCAGTCCCTGTGTATATTATAGTGAACAGCAGTCCCTGTGTGTAATTTTAGAGAACAGCAGTCTTTGTGTGTATTATAGTGAACAGCAGTCCCTGTGTGTAATTGTAGAGAACGCAGTCCCTGTGTATATTATAGTGAACAGCAGTCCCTGTGTATATTATAGAGAACAGCAGTCCCTGTGTGTATTGTAGTAAACAGCAGTCCCTGTGAGTATTATAGTGAACAGCAGTCCCTGTGTGTATTATAGAGAACAGCAGTCCCTGTGTATATTATAGTGAACAGCAGTCCCTGTGTATATTATAGTGAACAGCAGTCCCTGTGTGTAATTGTAGAGAACAGCAGTCTTTGTGTGTATTATAGTGAACAGCAGTCCCTGTGTGTAATTGTAGAGAACAGCAGTCCCTGTGTGTATTATAGTGAACAGCAGTCCCTGTGTTTATTATAGTGAACAGCACTCCCTGTGTGTATTATAGTGAACAGCAATCCCTGTGTACATTATAGTGAACAGCAGTCCCTGTGTGTATTATAGTGAACAGCACTCCCTGTGTGTATTATAGAGAAGAGCAGTCCCTGTGTGTATTATAGTGAACAGCAGTCCCTGTGTGTATTATAGAGAACAGTAGTCCCTGTGTATATAATAGTGAACAGCAGTCCCGGTGTGTATTATAGTGAACAGCAGATCCTGTGTATATTATAGCGAACAGCAGTCCCTGTGTATATTATAGAGCATAGAAATCTTGTGTATGTTATAGTGAACAGCAGTCCCTGTGT
>NW_025138936.1:0-1219 GCF_004010195.1 Chiloscyllium plagiosum
TATTAAACAGAATATAGGGTCAGGTCAGGCAGGTCGGGCTTAAAATTAACCCACAGAAAGTGGGAAGGTATGGAGAGATGAACGTGGGACATCACATCAGGGAGATCAAATCAGGAAGGGAGAGGGGACAATCCCAGCAGAACGACAGGCTATGATGTCAAAACTATTCACCCCCACACCGTGAAGGGGGTAAGGCAAACTTTAGGATTGTCTAATTACTGTGGAAATTTTGTGGAGAATTCTCCAGAATTGGCAGAACCATCACAAACCCTGACAGAAGCACGGACATTAGCCAGGGGTCAGGGAGTCAGCATATACACAGACAGTCAGCATTCCTTTGGTATTGTTCATGACCATGTGTTGCCCTGTGCTCGGTGAGGGTACATCAAATTGTCTGGGGGCCACTTAGAGCATGATGTACAGGTCAGAGAGTTAGTGGGAGCAGCTAACTATCCCAGTGAAGCAGCAATAATGAAGATTAGAGCTCACAGGGAAGTAGAAACCCCACACCAACGGGACAGTAAGTATGTGGGTAAGGCGAGTGAAATACTGACTGAAACAGGGCAGGCATTTGGGGAAGTGGCAGTGGCAGTAGCCGCAGACGTGAGTAAGGAAAGTTTAAAGACCTTCGCAGATACAGCCCCAGAATTGAGAATAATTTCATCAATAGGCTTATAATTCTAGATTTGTACTGAAATCAAATTCCACATCTGCTGTGATGGGATTCGAATCAGGGTCCCCAGAATATTGCCGGGGAGTCTGGATGAACACTTCGGCAACGATACCACGAGGCTGTTACCGAGCTGCAAAGGGACGGTTTTCAGGGTGGAAACCAAAACCTTGATCAAACAGGTAGAAATTAAGGAGAGCTGATAGAATGGGAAGAATTGAAGGAAATGGGGGAAGAGAATGACCAAGTTTAGGTTCAAGGCAGCTGAAACTAAAGCCACCAACAGGGAGGAGAATAAAAGAAGAAACACTTACACAGCTGGAATTGGATAAACGCAGATACCTCAAGGAGGTGTGGAACGACGCAGGGAGGACAGGGTGAAGGCCCGGGTAGGTTTAAAAGCAGTGAACCAAATTTTGAAATGATCTTCCTGTACATAATATAGATCAGGTTAAAATTGAAATAGGTGTCTTACACAAGGACACAGACAGTGGAATCTGAGGTGATCATGAGTATATGGAGTTAGAATGTGGGAGACAAGCTGGGACT
>NW_025138937.1:0-1219 GCF_004010195.1 Chiloscyllium plagiosum
TAATTTAACCCCATAACGGACCCCCCACCCTGCCAATACACACACACTCCTAATCAGTTTCGACCTCTGTCGACAGCCTTAGTTAGGATTCAATCGGAAAGTGGTCCCAACACAAAATAAAGGTACAAAGAACAAGCTTTTCTGTACATACCAAAACATGGAAACCACAAAGATGCAAGTTTGTTAAAATACACCTATGATGTGGAGTTATATGAATTGAAATGTGAATTTAGAAACCATGGACGAGGTTTTCAACCTTTATCAGTCATTATTTGACCCACAGCTGAGATGCTGATCTCCCCCCTGTCAGTGATCCCCATCACTGAGAATCTCTCGCCCTGTCTCTCACAACGTGTCGAGAGGGACGACAAGTTCCTATTGGCCCAGAATATTTAAATTAATTCACCTTCTCCCTGGAACTAATCTATTGTTCATTTGGATCCTGTTCAGCGTCAGCAACCCGTTTCTGTGAAATTATTGGAGATAAGTGTTCTGGGATGACAGCATAGTGCTCACAGGTTACGGCACCAGACAAAGGGCTTGCAGTCTGTGGGAGTTTCCAAATGAAATTTCTGTGTATTTCTCCTCATGCTGTCTTCTGATATAACTTCAGACTCGTCTGACACCTCTTGCTCTCACTCACTCTGTGGCTCAGTTTTCTCTCCATTCGTTTGATCTCTCTTCATTTCCTTTTTTCTCTGTTAATTTTTCTCTCTCTCACGCACACACGCACAGACACACACATTCGGTTCTCTCTGTTGACAAATTGTGCTGTTGGAGAGCTCGTCGGTGTACAATGGGCTAAATGGCCTCCTTCAGTGCTCTATCAATTCTGAAGTTCTCTCACCCACAATAAAGACTTCAGGTGCCTGGAGAGACAAGCTGATTCTGCGAAGGACACAGTGCAGAATCACCCTTCATCTCTTCCTGTTGTCTTATATGCAGCGGCCTTGAAATATCAGTTTAAAAAAAAGATAGAAATTCGAGCAGTTGGGAGAACGTTCACCAGATGATTTTGCTGTCA
Source organism: Chiloscyllium plagiosum (assembly GCF_004010195.1). Lineage (NCBI taxonomy): Eukaryota > Metazoa > Chordata > Chondrichthyes > Orectolobiformes > Hemiscylliidae > Chiloscyllium > Chiloscyllium plagiosum. The sequence continues at coordinate 1,025 of NW_025138937.1, forward strand.
GGATTTAACAAGCAGTTCCCACATACAAAATTGGATTTGCCTGATAGCAGCTCCTCCCAATTGACACGTCCTAGCTCTGCCTGGTACTGACGTAATTTGCCTTCCGCCAATTCAGTAGATTCCCACAAGGTCCTGAAATATCCGTGTTCATAGCTATCTTAGATCTGAAGGAACTGTGACCACTGTTTCTAAAAT
>NW_025138938.1:0-1219 GCF_004010195.1 Chiloscyllium plagiosum
TTTAAGAGAGTACAGGACCGTTAGTGGTTCAACGTCCAACCAAATGCCGGACCGTTTTCTACGACACGGTGTTGAGGGCATTGATTAATCTGTGATCCTAAGATAGAAATCATTCCTTACTCCATAAATAATCAATCTGCCATTAAAAGATAAATTATGTTACGTCAGGTCAATAGAATGTTAATGTATTTTAATAAAATTAAACCTGTAGGAGAAACACGGAATGTAAAATAAGTGGAAATCAACACAGCAGCATCGAATAAACGACAAAACGAATGTTGGGTTACATTGCGGACATCACTGATTTGGTATATTACAAATAGAAGTCAGAAGTTTGGAACCTAACAAGGACACAGTTTCTCGCCCACTGAGGTTCAAAAGTGATCACATAGAAAGCCTTATTGTAACATGATTAACTGTTAGAAAAGATGGAGAACAACTTGCTCAAGTTTATCCTCAAATGGAGTAAGTGACTATCAAAAAGCGTTACTCTGAATTTGGAGTGTGATTGTGCAGTGGCACACAATTCTCACTTTGAGCTCTTAAACGAATAATCATCTAGTTTCTTCTGTGTCACCCTGGATGATTGGAAATAACTGACGGGGAGGACTCAAAGAGCGTCCTACCAATTGAACATTCCACGTCACTACCTCCACGCCAAACTAAACAGCTTCAATAAACTAATTCATTGAATTCTGTAAAATTCGTCATTTGTTTCAATCTTCTCAATCAATGAGATATTTACAGTAATTATTCCATCACTTCAGAGGGAATAACTAATGAAATAAACGATATTTACATGATATTTACTATTTGCCCACAGAATTGATGCCAAAATGGCAATAACTAAACAGCTGCATTTCTGCAGCATTATAACAGCATGTTATTATAAACTGAAGAAGTCAAAACAACACAATACTTCTATCTTTGCACAGAAACAACGGGATGGTCTTTCACCTGGAATCACAGCATTAGTAACACAAGGGTACTTCATGTAAACTGTAGGAACACTATGCCAGTTCACCATAGGACAGTGGTAATGCCACATTACGTTGCATTTGCACAATAATAATGAGAACATTTCAGTAATTCACCCCCAATAGCATTGCCAGTGAACTCCTGTGATTGTATTTAAAATATGATATCAGTGTAATCAAATCACTTCATAATGACACTGTCCGTTAAATGAATACAAGTACATTTATTTTCTCTTATGCTA
>NW_025138939.1:0-1219 GCF_004010195.1 Chiloscyllium plagiosum
ATTCCCGTTGAGTGAGGGACTGAGGGAGTGTATCATTCCCGGTGAGTGAGGGACTGAGGGAGTGTATGATTCCTGGTGAGTGAGGGACTGAGGGAGTGTATGATTCCCGGAGAGTGAGGAACTGAGGGAGTGTATGATTCCCGGAGAGTGAGGAACTGAGGGAGTGTATTATTCCCAGTGAGTGAGGGACTGAGAGAGTGTATGATTCCCGGTGAGTGAGGGACTAAGGGAGTGTATGATTCCCGGTGAGTGTTGGATTGAGGGAGTGTATGATTCCCGGAGAGTGAGGGACTGAGGGAGTGTATCATTCCCGTTGAGTGAGGGATTGAGGGAGTGTATGATTCCCGTTGAGTGAGGGACTGAGGGAGAGTATTATTCCCGGTGAGTGTGGGATTGAGGGAGTGTATGATTCCCGGAGAGTGAGGGACTGAGGGAGTGTATGATTCCCGGTGAGTGTTGGACTGAGGGAGTGTATGATTCCCGGAGAGTGAGGGACTGAGGGAGTGTATGATTCCCGGTGAGTGAGGGACTGAGGGAGTGTATGATTCCCAGTGAGTGAGGGACTGAGGGAGTGTATCATTCCCGGTGAGTGAGGGATTGTGGGAGTGTATGATTCCCGGTGAGTGAGGGACTGAGGGAGTCTATGATTCCCGGTGAGCGAGGGACTGAGGGAGTGTATTATTCCCGGTGAGTGAGGGTCTGAGGGAGTGTATGATTCCCGGTGAGTGAGGGACTGAGGGAGTGTATGATTCCCGGTGAGCGAGGGACTGAGGGAGTGTATTATTCCCGGTGAGTGAGGGACTGAGGGAGTGTATGATTCCCGGTGAGTGAGGGACTGAGGGAGTATATGATTCCCGGTGAGCGAGGGACTGGGGGAGTGTATTATTCCCGGTGAGTGAGGGACTGAGGGAGTATATGATTCCCGGTGAGCGAGGGACTGAGGGAGTGTATTATTCCCGGTGAGTAAGGGACTGAGGGAGTGTATGATTCCCGGTGAGTGAGGGACTGAGGGAGTATACGATTCCCGGTGAGCGAGGGACTGAGGGAGTGTATGATTCTCAGTGAGTGAGGGACTGAGGGAGTGTATGATTCCCGGTGAATAAGGGACTGAGGGAGTGTATGATTCCCGGTGAATAAGGGACTGAGGGAGTGTATGATTCCCGTTGAGTGAGGGACTGAGGGAGTCTATTATTCCCGTTGAGTGAGGGACTGAGAGAGT
>NW_025138940.1:0-1219 GCF_004010195.1 Chiloscyllium plagiosum
TATAAGTTAAACAGGCAAGTCCTGAGGAGAGACGGAAGATGAGCCAGTAGGGGAGCTGAGAATTTGTTAGCAGATAGGATAAGGGGAAATCCTAAAGTTTTCCATAGGTATGTAAGGATTAAAACAATGAATGGAATAAAATATGGCCAATGAAGGACAGTCTTGGTAAGTAGTATGTGGAGTCTGAAGCGATAAGGGAAGCGCTAAAGCAATATCTTTCGTCAGAATTCGCACTGGAAAAACAAAATGTTGTCGAGGACAATACTGAGAAACAGTCGACTAGACGAGATCGGATTGAAGTTCCCAAGGACGAGGTGTTACAAACTCTGAAAATGTGAAAATATATATATTCCCGTGGGCCAGATGGGATTTATCCTCGGATTCTCTGGGAAACCAAGAATCTGATTTCCGACCCTTCGACTTTGATATTTATGTTGTCATTGTCCAAAGGTATAGTACCAGAACACTACAGGATAGTAAAAGTTGTTCCCTCATTCAAGAAGGGAAGTAGAGAAAACATGGAAATTATAGACCATTGGCCCTTCCGTTAGTTGTGGGTAAAGCGTTGGAAAAGTTCTAAGAGATAAGATTTGTAATCCTCTCGATTGGAATAAGTTTATGAGGGAAAGTCAAGCCGGTTTTGTGAATGTGAGGTCGAGACTCACAAACATTATTAAGTTCTTTGAGTAGGTCATTAAACTAGATGTCGGTTTGGTCACTGAATTGGAAAGTTCATTCCTAGACGTTTCTTCACCCTACTAGCTATCAATTTCAGTGGGTCTCCAGGCGAAGCACTGTTCATGATTCCTGCTTTCTATTTATTTGTTTGGGTTTCTTTGCGTTGATGATGTCATTTCCGTTGGTGATATCATTCCTGTTCTTTTTTCTCAGGGGGTGGTCAATGGCGTCGGGATCGAAGTGTTTGTTGGTAGAGTTCTTATCGGAATGCCATGCTTCGAGGAATTCTTCTGGATGTATCTGTTTGGCTTGTCCTAGGATGGACATGTTGTCTCAGTCCACTGTCGTGTTTGTCGAATGTAGTGTTTGTTTCAGTTCTTGCATGGTATCTTGTAAATGTCATCATGTTTTGCATGTGGACAAATAGGTAGAACACGAAACACCAGGATATATGAACATCAACTAGCCACAAAACGACGTGACCCTCTCTCACTGGTATCCTTACATGCAGATATGGAAAGGCACCACTTTGACTTGGACA
>NW_025138941.1:0-1219 GCF_004010195.1 Chiloscyllium plagiosum
GGTTGCTGTACAGGTGGATAGAGTGGCCAAGAAGGCATATGATATGCTTGTCTTCATCAGATGGCGTATTGACTATAAGAGCTGGCAGGTCTGTTAAAATTGTACACGACGTTGGTTTGGCCGCGTCTAGAATACTGTGTACAGTTCTGGTCGCCACATTATCAAAATAATGCCCATGCTTTGGAGAGGGTGCAGAGAAGGTTTAAGAAGATGTTGCCTGGCATTGAGGGTGCTAGCTATGAAGAGAGGTTGAGTTGGTTTAGTTTGTTTTCATGAGAAAAAAGGATATTGAGGGGAACCTGACAGAGGTCTATAAAATCATGAAGGGTATAGATAGGGTGGATAGACATAACCTTTTTCCAAGGGTGAAGTATTCAATAACGAGAGGTCACGCTTTCAAAGTGAGAGTTGAAAAGTTTAAGGGGGATACACGTGGCAAGTATTTCACACAGAGGGTGGTGGGTGCCTGGAACACGTTGCCAGCAGAGGTGGTAGAGGCATGCACGGTAGATTCATTTAAGATACGTTTGGACAGATGCAGGAGTAGGTGGGGAGGAGAGGGATAGGTATGCTTAGGAATTGGGCGACAGATTTAGACAGGAGACTTGGATATGCTCAGGCTTGGAGCGCTGAAGGCCCTGTTCCTGAGGTGTAATTTTTCTTTGTTGTTTGTTCTTTGAATTAAGGACCACTGTTGAAAAAATACCGTTGGTCTGTCATATCCTTTGTGCAAACGGACTTCATATTTTGTCTGGTCTACATCTGACTCGAGACCACAGCAGGGTAATTCACTATTAACTACTCTCCGACAATTTGGCTGACAAGTTCTCGACCAGACAGAGAAACTAATTTCCTTTAATGATTTCTTCTGAAAATTGGTTGAATTGTTTCAAGGAAGACATTTGCAGACTTCAATTGCCCACTTTTAATCAATGGTTTTATATATCAGTCCGAACCTCTATTCGTTGTCCTTCGTTTCACATCACGTGAGAGATATTTAGTGGTGCAGTATTTCGCACTCTAAATGGCATTGTATCCTAAAGTTGGGCTAAATGTGCTGTTTCTCTGTATCTCTTCAAGAACTTTGTTTAGTTCAGTTGTACATCCATTATTATCCAGTGACTAAGGAGAGAAGAGAATTGATCATTTTTCACTGTTCCAAATCTTCCTACAAATTTCAGGAAGCATGTTAATGTTCAACACAGTGTCAAATCCATCG
>NW_025138942.1:0-1219 GCF_004010195.1 Chiloscyllium plagiosum
TTCATCAGGAATGCTCTGAATTGTTGTGCTTTAGCAGCACCACTCTATTCTAGATTCTAGTTTCCAGCATCTGCAGTCCTTGTTTTTACCAAAAAGATGAGGGTAGGTGAGGACTTGTGAACAATCATTATTACAGAGGAGGTAGCGTTGGGCAAGTTAATGGAGCTAAGGGTAGACGAATCCCGTGGCCCTGATGGAATGTATCCCAGGGTACTAAAACGATAGCGGGAGAAATAACAAGTGCACTTGTGGTAATTTTCAAAAATTTGCTGAACTCTGGGGCAGTCCCAGCAGATTGAAAAACAGCAAATGGGATGCCATTGTTTAAAAAAGGCAGGTGGATAAAAGTTGGGGAATTATAATCCAGTTAACTTAATCTGAGTAGTGGGGAAAATGCCTTGACTGTATTATCAAGGAAGAAATAGCAAGGCATTTTGATAGAAAACGGCCCATTGTACAGATGCAGCAAGGATGCATGAAGTGCAGATCATGCATAATAAGTCTTTTGGAAGCCTACAGAGACATTACGAGCAAGATAGTCAACGAGTCCGCAGTTGATGTGGTGTAACTAGGTTTCAAAAAGGCTTTGACAGTGTGCCACATAGTAGGTTGCTGCATAAGATAAAGCTGGATGGCGTTACAGCTGAAGTATTTACGTGGATAAAAGATTGGGTGACTAACACGAAGCAAAGTGTGGGTATAAATGAGTGCTATCCTGGCTGGCAATCAGTGCTGAGTGGTGTGCCTCAGGGATCAGTGTTGGGGTTGCAATTAATCACAATTTATATGGATGATTTGGAGTTGGGAGCATGCGTAGTTTGTCAAAGTTTGCAGATGGCACGAAGATGAGTGGCAGAGCAAAGTGTGCAGAATACTGTGAAACTTTGCAGAGGAAAATAGTTACATTGCATGAATGGGTAAAGGTCTGGCAGATGGAATATAATGTTAATAAAAATGAAGTATCTATTTTTGTTTGAAGTACCAGAAAAAAAGGATTATTACTTGAATTGTAAAAAGATGCAGCATGCTGCTGTGAAGAGGGACCTGGGTGTCCGTGTGCATGAATCACAGAAGGTTGATCTGCAAGTACATCAAGTAATTAGGAAGGTAAATGGTATTTTGTTCTTCATTGCGAAACGGGTTGAATTTAAAAGCAGGGAGGTTATTTTGCAGCTGTACAGGGTGATGGTGAGGTCATACCTGGACTATTGTGAGCAGT
>NW_025138943.1:0-1219 GCF_004010195.1 Chiloscyllium plagiosum
AGAATTGGGCCAGGACAATAATTGATGTGAGAATGAGAGTAGGGCACCCCTAAATTGGGCGAGGGCATCAGTCAGTCTGAGGATTAGTGTAAGACAAAACTGAATGGAGAATGTGTTCAGGACGTCAGTAATTGGGGGAAATGGTGCTAAGCAACACTGAATTGGAGAATTGGAGCGGGAGCCATCAGTAAATGAGAGACCTGGTACACAGTGGAGCTATATTAGATAATTGGTGCATGGCAACAGGAAATGGTAGAATTAGAGTAGCGCACCCTTAAATGATAGACTGGGCTTGGGCACCACTAAATGGAAGAATTAGTACAGGGATATGAGTAAATGGGAGATTTGGTGGAAGCAATAAATGGGAGATCTGGTGCACAGTGTCATTACATTAGAAAATTGGTGGGAGTTCCAATATATTGGAAAATTGGAGCAGAGCATGTCTAAATTGGGGAATCGAGGCCAGGGAATCAATAAAAAGAAGAAATGTCGCAAGTATTGGTAAATTGGAGATTCGGTTCAGTGCATCACTAAATGGAAAAATAATCAGCAGGGCACCCGTACGTGGAAGATGTGTATCGAAAAACAACTAAATGGGAGGAATTGATTCAGGGCCACAATAATTGGAGAGTTCATGTCAGTGCCATTATTTTCTCAGTAGGAGGACTGGGGCAGAATAATCTCAATAAGTGAGTTGGTGAAATTCCCGACATAGTGCAGGATTGGTAAATGGGAGAATTGGTGCAGGGAAGGGGAGCACTAATTACAGCCTTAGAGATGTACAGCACGGAAACAGACACTTCAGTCCAACTTGTCCACACCTAAATTCTGACAGCTCACCACTAAATTGGAGAATCATTTCAAGAAACGACTAAATGGAAAAATTGGGAAAGGTCTTATGGAAATGTGTGAGAATTTGCAACAGGGCATCAGATAATGGGAGAACTAATGCAGTTCAGCACTAAATGGGTGCGTTATGCTGAGTTGCACTAAATGGGAGAATCGGGAAGGACAATACCTTTTGGGAGATTTAGAATGAGACACCCTTAAATTGGGCGATAGCATCAGTCAGTATGAGGATTGGTGTAAGGCAAAACTGAATTAAGAATTTGTTCAGGACGTCAGTAATTGAGGGAAATGGTGCGAAGCAACACTGAGCTGGAGAATTGGTGGGGGGTATCAGTTAATTAGAGACGTGGTGCACAGTGGAGCTAAATTA
>NW_025138944.1:0-1220 GCF_004010195.1 Chiloscyllium plagiosum
GCTACTCTTAACTTGGTCTCAACCTCATTTTCCTACCAGCTCGCCACAGCCCTAACCCCGTTTTTCATCAGAAACGTATCTATCTAATTCATGAATCTATAGATTGATTCTACCGCAGTACAGTCTGGTGCAGTGAATTCCACAGATTCACCATCCGCTGAGAGAAGTAGTTTCTCCTCACCTCAGTTTTAAGCCTATTTCCTCTCACTTTATATCAAGGACTAGGTGTTCGAGGCTGTCTCACATAGGAACATCTTTCCAAAGTTCACCTTATGAATGCCTTTTCAAATTTCTTTATGTCAATCAAATTCTCCCTCAGTCTTCTGAACTCCAGGGAGTACAAGCAGAAGCTATCATTCTGCTCTTCGTATGACAGCCATTTCATACCTGGAATCAAGCTGGTGAACCTCCTCAGGACTGTCTCCAATGCCGCCACATCAATCTTCAAGTAAAGAGCACAAAACTGGGCATAATAATTGAGCTGAGGAATTGTGGACTTACATAATCGTACAAAGTAAAAAAAGACACAACACCCATTAATAGTACAATATGCTTATTTGAAAGCACTAGCTTTCTGCGCCCTGCTCCGTCATCAATTAGTTACGTGATGAAGGCCCAACACTCCAAAAGCTAGTGTATCCAAATAAACCTGTTGGACTATAACCTGGTGTTGTGTGATTTAAAAAAATGTGTATTCCAGTCCAAGGTTGAAACTTTATTGCTGGAACAGCACAGCAGGTCAGGCAGCATCCAGGGAACAGGAGATTCGACGTTTCGGGCACAGGCCCTTCTTCAGGAATCTTTCGGCCTGTGCCCGAAACGTCGAATCTCCTGTTCCCTGGATGCTGCCTGACCTGCTGTGCTCCAGCAATAAAGTTTCAACTTTGATCTCCAGCATCTGCAGACCTCACTTTCTCCTCGTATTCCAGTCCAACACTGGCTCCTCTAGATCATGATTAGATAAGTTTCGCAACATTTTTGCAATCCAGTTTCGTTTTTGGTTTTTTTTGGGAGTAGATGCCAGGCTTTCATTTGCCTTTCTTAACATATGTTGCACCTGAATACCTACTTACTACGATGCATGCATAAATGCACCTAGAACCTTCAACATCAACGCACTTTGAACCAGCTCCTATTGAAGAAATTATTCGGCCTTTAATTTTTCCTTCCAAACCAGACAACATTGAACTTATGCACATTAAATTCCGTCTGCCAGGTGC
>NW_025138945.1:0-1220 GCF_004010195.1 Chiloscyllium plagiosum
GAATGTTTTCGCCAATACTTATGATTCCAGTTAATTTACAAACTTGTTCTCTTTCTTATTGACTTATTAGCTTCTTGCTTCAACATGCTTGGGTCCTAATCTTCCGTGAATCAATGGCTTCTCACAATATTATCAATTTATCGTAGCTGCTTACTCTGATCTAATGTCATCTTACGTTTTGTTTACCATTATTGAATCACATTTCCCTTTTGATATTTTCATCTTGAAGGGATAAATGTGAATTGTACACCTGAAAGTGTTTCATTACTTAAAAGGCTGTGTCTGTCTTCCAATTCACTTTTCCAATTCACTGAAGTCAACTTGCCCTCAAATCTTCTTTACATGCATGACTCAGGTTATTGGACAAAATTTCCAAAACAGAAATCATCAACCGTCTTGTATTCAAATATTATTGTGAAAGAAAAATGTGCTATGATCAAAATTCCCAAAAAATTCCTTCACCACAAGGTTTTCAATGACGTCTTCTAATCACACAATATCAACTCCAAAACAGCTTGATCTCTCGCCTTATGGTCAACTCACTATTAAACCAAGCCATCTCATACACACTCATGAAATCCATTTTTCCGAGCATTAGCATTCATTTGGAATGAGCCGGTTTAGATGTGTCTAGAGATGTCCTATAACTTACATTGTTACTGCGGTACTCACAAACTTCTATATCCAATTTCCTTTTTTCGAACATGCCCGACATTTGTGTCACCGTTTTCACTTTGATATATAACTTCCATCAATGCTAGTCTGTTCTAAGCTCTATTTTACCAGGTTCAGTAGAGTGTGGGCGACGTGGGTTGTGGGGTGATGCACGGTGGATTCAGCCAGACCTATTTGGACTTCGTTTAAAATCACACCTCTGCATCTTCTCATGTTCCTCTCAACTGTCACTATGATATTTACACCAGATCTCCTTTTTGTTTGGAGTGCAGAAGGACAATGTTATTTCAGCAATGCTGTGTATTCCGCCAGACAACTAAAACTGCTCTAAAGAGAGTGGGAACTTTATAGCAGGCTTGGAAAGTATTGCTGCTGCTGTACAGTATCTTCGTGAGATCACATCAAGATTCGTGTGTAAAGAGTTAGTTTCCACACTGAAAAAGGCATGTCAGACTTTGGTAGCCGTGTTGGCACGCTCAACTGATTCCTGCAGTGAAGTTATAAATTTATCTGAAAAAGATGATCAGGTTGATCCCAAGCCCATT
>NW_025138946.1:0-1220 GCF_004010195.1 Chiloscyllium plagiosum
CTGCACTCGCATTTTCAGGTGAAAGCAGAAAAACTCCAAATGAGTTAATTCGTTGAAACATCATCAATTTATATACAAACCTACCCTCCGTTGAAACAGTAAACAGATCTCACGAAACATACGATTTCTAACGAACAAGTTAATATCTCGCTTAATTGAGCAGCATTTACAGTGAGCTGTGTGATCCACCAAGGGTCAGGACCAGTATCTCTCAGGGTCCACAGCTGTGACTTCTCAGGAGGTCACGAGGCAACTTTAACCAGTCAGAGAGAGCAGAGTAGTCCATGTCGAAGATGAAAATCATCAAGTTTTATACTTTTAAGTCAACCTTTGCTCCGTCACGGCTCTGAAGAAAGTGAGACTTAAATCCAGGCCTTCTAACCCAGACAGAATGATCCTACAAATGTGCGAAATAAGCTCTCAGTTACACCTTTCTAATCTTACCTGTCTCTTTCTCATTTTAGTTATTGCATTCAGTGACAAATGAAAAAGCATTCTCAACAGCCATTTTCATTTACTATCAGAAAGATTGTGTGAAACGTTATTTCTGTGGTATGGATCGATAGTGGCGATAACACTAATAGTATATCTTTATAACCTAGAGTGGTTGACACATTTTACTCAAGTCTGCCTTGATTAAGAGATCTTAACTCATATTATCAACAGCAAAATTGGCTTAAAACAAAGTTTCTATGATAATGTTGTTCTTTTTATGCAAGACAGCTAATGTCTTAAAGTTCAAAAACAACTTCAATTCATATTTGACAAGATCTCTCCAAAAGAAAAATAGGTCCCTGTGACATTTCAGTTTTCATTCAATGTTTTGTTTTCCTGTGTTCAATAAATTTCTGGAAGGAGCCAGTAAAGAGCTGCAAATCAGAATCAACTTCTGGTAAAATATATTTACGTCAAAATATCACAGGGTTTTGTATTTCGTCTTTGGAAATAAGAAAACCATAACCGTTCAACCCATTACTAAATAAAAATCTGTCTATCTCATTCTTAAATTTACTCCATTTTCCAGCATCCAACACAGATTCCACAGATTCGTGATGGTTTCAGGAAGAAATTTTTCCTCATCTCTGTTTTAATTATGCGACCATTAATTCTAAAGCAGTGGCCTCTCCATCCAGAGATCCCCTCATGAGGAAACATCCTCCATATGTCGATTTTGTCAAGTATCAAGTCAAGACTCAAAAACCCAAGACAAAGAAGTTTTG
>NW_025138947.1:0-1220 GCF_004010195.1 Chiloscyllium plagiosum
AATCAATTTTAAGATGAAAATACTCACTCAGGTTTTGATTTTAATGCTTCAAGCTGCCACTCTCAGCACCCAATCTCGGAGATTTTTCTCCCTTCAACAATCACTATTCCCCCTTTCCATCCCTCCTTCCATGTCACTGGGGCATTGGAAAAATTCACATTCACTTTCAAATTGACACCATTAAGTCTGTGTTGCAGCTGTCAATCTTGTTAGGTGAACGTGACCCAATATCACCATCAGGGCCATTAAGCCACTCAATGCTATCAGACAATGTGGTTGGGTTTTGAATCCTCACGTATAGTGTTTGTGGTTGGGTTTTGAATCCCACGTATAGTGTTTTATTTGCATAGATCAGAGATCATGGGAGCATTGGGTTCATGAAAAGGGCACAGAACATTATCGAGGGAATGACTTTATTGGAAAAGACCAATATCTCTGCTCCCCCCACATTTATTTCAAGTCATTATTTGTCTCTCGCTAGAGTATTGTGTATAATTTTGAAATTCACATTATAGCAGTGATATGACAACTGTGAAAACGATGCAGGAGTGATTTGCCAATATATTATCTGGATTGAAGAACTTCAAATATTAAAGAGTTTGGACAGACTGGCGTTATTTTTCTGAAAGCAGGAGGAATTGAGATGAGACAGTATTGAGATGTACGAACTGATGAGTGGTAAGGAATATGTGCACTTAACGAAACATTTGTTGAAGGGATCAATCACCAAGGAGCCATAGATTTAAGATAAGAGTAAAAAGGTTTGGGTAGCTGCACATAAAAAACGTTATCAGACAACGAGTGGTTGGAATCTGGAACTCACTATCTCTAAGTGTTGGAACAGCAGAAATTCTCAGAAAATTCAGTGATATTCAGATGTAAATTTGTAATGCAAAAAACACACAACGTCAAACGATGAAAAATTGTATGAGGAGAATCAAGCAGTGATTTTGACAAGAGCACGCACAAGTAGCTTGCAAGAGCAGTTCGCTCTGACGTCCACTGGAGTATGGCGTTTCGTATCCTCAGCTGTCATGTGGGATGCAAGGGTTCATTTTCCCGCTGGGGCGGCCCTGTCTGTTTCAGTGTTTCAAGGTTTGTGTAAAGATTTGTAGTTCCAGTGAAGTTTGCAGATGGTGTGTGGATGTTCGTTAGTGTTGGGAAGTTGGTTTGCAGCATTTCCTGCTCTTTCTCGGTGACATCCTCAAGCTCTGCTGTCC
>NW_025138948.1:0-1220 GCF_004010195.1 Chiloscyllium plagiosum
GACTATCTCCTGGCTGCTACTCTCCCTGAATTTTCTCTTGGTGCTGTTTTTAACTCCTGGATTGGAGAAATGTTTGTGACAATCAGTGTCTGAATATTCCTTTCTGCCAAGAGCTGTGTTGATGGGATTTTCCTATATTGGAACAGTTCATTATTAATAGTTCCTAGATCTATTATTCTATTAATATGTTCTATGTTCTATCTTCTATGTTCTATGTTCTATGTTCTATGTTCTATGTTCTATTAACTTGGCCAATAAAATTACGTTATTCTATATTCCTCTTTCTTTGATTTCATTTTATCTTTCGCGTTTAAGTAAATGATGTTTTTCTTCACACCGAGTAGTTTGACCAGTCACATTGCATCTGGAACAGACACTTTACATTTCCTTTAAAATAAGAAAACATTAGAATCGAGGCTCCTGCCTTCAAATATTTTCGAGGGTCGCTGGTGTAGCCCATCACACCAGACTCCTTCTCTTCCTGAGTAATAGGCTGGAGGCACTGAATGGACTGTCCCTGTTCTTCTGCAATCGAGTCAATGAGCTGAATGACTTCCTCATATTCCTGTGAAACCAGCGTGAGGTGCTGAATGAACTCTTATTTTACTGTGGCAATGTGCAGAATCAGGCAGTGCTGTTACATGAATGTAACTGACACTTTAACAGCACACGCCTCAATGGAGTCTGGGTTTTGCAGCACATGGACACAGGCTGGTTCAGGAGCTGAAGGGGGGACAAAATGTTCTAAGTATTGTGGAATCTCCAGTGACTATCTCCACTTCTGATCTTATGGTGGGGAGGGTGGGGGCGGGTAAACATTGATGAAGCATTTGAACATGTTTGTGAAGAGGAAGCTACCCTGAGGGTATCCCACAGAGGTGACCCTGGATTGAGATGATGAACATCTTCCTTTGTGCCATGTTTGACTCCAAACACCGGAGGGTTTACTCTGATTCCCATTAAGTCCAGTTTTGTTAAGCTCCTTGATGTCAACAGAAGACAACCACTGCCTTGATATCAGGGCCAGTCATTTTTACCTAACCCTTGTATCAACCCCTTTTGTTCATATCAATAGACCATGATATAGGAGCAGCAAGGGCTTTCTTCAATCAGGTGGGATTAAATGTCAGGATTTCTCTTCTCAAGAGTGTTCGGGGAGCTCGATGACTGAAAGTATTCGAAGAGGGGGTAGATGGATATTGATCTGTCAGAGAGTTGAG
>NW_025138949.1:0-1220 GCF_004010195.1 Chiloscyllium plagiosum
GTGAGAGATCTTAGGTTCTCAGAAACAGAGCTGGCGGCAGGTGGACACCAACATCAGAGTTGGATTCTCACTCACGGCGCCATGTGTAAGCGTCCAGCACATGCACGTGACACCCAAGATAATGCCCTTCACTTGGCACAGAAAGCAACAGGAATCAGCAGTGGCCAGCCTCCCCTCCATCATTTCTTTCCCCTGCCCACTTCCTGCTATGCCAAAACCAACAAAGTAGAAATTTGAAAATGCCACGACAATTCGAGCTCTACATTGTTGCAAAGATCAATTTTCAACATTGCACATTACAGCACTGTTATCAAGCTATTTTCTACATCAGACATGTTTGATCAGATAAGCATTTCTTTTCCACCAACTGCTATCTTATCTGCTTTCATGGGCACTGTTCGCAAAGCATCTTATTTTGCTTTTGTAACATTCATCACATCTTGAAGTATTTTGAAAATATTAGAGTTATATCTGTTTTTTTTATTCCGACATTTGGATTTATTCCAGACTTTGAGTTATCCATCCCATTTGAAGTACTTAGCCCACTCAGATACTCAACGATTATGTTTCTTTGTTTTTAAGGTATTCATCCTTTTTAATCCTTTATAAGGTTGTCTTACGATCTTATACTCCACAACCACCTGATGAAGGAGCAGCGCTCCAAAAGCTAGTGCTTCCAATAAAACCTGTTGAACTATAACCTGGTGTTATGTGATTTTTAACTTTGTACACCCCAGTCCAACACCGGCGCTTCCAAATCATGAATAAACCTGTTAGACTATAACCTGGTGTTGTGTGATTTTTAACTGTTGGACAATAACGTGGTGTTGTGTGATTTTTAATTTTGTACACCCTAGTCCAACACCGGCGCCTCCAAATCCTGAATAAACCTGTTAGACTATAACCTGGTGTTGTGTGAGTTTTAACTGTTAGACTATAACCTGGTGTTGTGTGATTTTTAACTGTTAGACTATAACCTGGTGTTGTATGATTCTTAATTGTTAGACTATAACCTGGTGTTGTGTGATTTTTAACTGTTAGATATAACCTGGTGTTGTGTGATTTTTAACTGTTGGTCTATAACCTGGTGTGTGATTTTTAACTGTCGGTCTATAACCTGGTGTTGTATGATGTTTAACTGTTGGTCTATAACCTTGTGTTGTATGATTCTTAACTGTTAGACTACAACCTGGTGTTGTGTGATTTTTAACTGTTGGTCT
>NW_025138950.1:0-1220 GCF_004010195.1 Chiloscyllium plagiosum
ATGTCTCAATGACTACCGCCCAGTGGCCCTAACTTCAGTGGCCATGAACTGCTTTGAAAGGCTGGTCATGGCATTAATTAACTCCAGCCTCCCCACTACTCTTGACTAACTCCAATTTGCCTTTCGGACCAACAGATCCACGTCAGATGCCATATCACTTGCCCTTCACTCCTCCCTAGAATATCTTGACACCAAGAACAGCTACGTAAGAATCCTACTCATTGACTACAGTTCAGCCTTCAACACTATTATTCCCTTAAGACTGATTACTGAACTTAGTGATCTTGGACTAAGCACCACTCTCTGCAACTGGATCCTCAGTTTTGTGACCCACTGGCCACAATCAGTGAAGACTGGGTACAATATTTCATCCCCACTAACACTCAATACTGGACACCCCAGGGGTGTTTACTCAGCCCCCTACTGTACTCACTGTATACCCATGACTGCGTCACCAAATACCAGATGAATGCCATTTACAAGTTCGCTGATGATACCACCATAGTCCGTTGAATCACAGATGGTGACAAAACAGACTACAGATGGGAGTGCAAGATCTGGAAAAATGTTGCACTGAGAACAACCTAGCTCTCAATGCTGGCAAAACCGGAACTCATTATTGACTTTCGGCGGGATGTTACTCATGCCCCCCCTACACATTAACAGTTGGAAGAGTGGAAAGTGTTAAGCTCCTGGGAGTGGTCATCCACAACAAGCTTTCTTGGACTCTTCATGTGGATGCACTGGTTACAAAGGCCCAACAATGTCTCTTCTTCCTCAGGCAGCTGAGGAAATTTGGCATGACAGCGAATACCCTTGCCAATTTTTAAAGGTGCACCATCAAGAGTGTTCTATCTGGATATATCACTACCTGGTATGGCAACTGTACCATTCAAGAAACGGTTGCAGAGAGTGGTGAACTCGGCCCGGACAATCACAAAGGCCAACCTCCCATCTTTAGAATCCATCTACCAGGCCCACTGTCAAGGAAATGCCACCAGCCTTCTCAAAGATCCATCCCACCCTGGCAATGTTTTTCTGCAACCTCTACCATCGGGGAGAAGGTACTGAAACCTGAACACAGGTACCAGCCGGTTTCGAAACAGTTTCTACCCGACAATTGTTAGAGTACTGAATTGGTTCATAAACACCGAACATTCGCCTGTACATATGTTTTTGTTTTTGCTGGTGTTTACCTAATATTTACTTATCTATGCTAC
>NW_025138951.1:0-1220 GCF_004010195.1 Chiloscyllium plagiosum
CCACCCAGAACCATCTCACCACATTTGCCCCTACCTAATGCACCTGACATTAAAAACAATTTTGCATGGCCTATTCACATAACCTGCACAACTTTGGACTGTGGGAGGAAACCCATGCAGACATAGCGAGAATGTACAAAATCCACACAGTCAGTCACCTGACCCAGCAATCAAACACAGGACAGTCAGTCACCTGACCCAGCAATCAAACACAGGTCCCTGTTACTGTGAGGCAGTCGCACTGAGCCACTGCACCACCCCAAGTATGGCACGATTAATTTCAGAAATCATGTTGTCATGGACGAGTTGGTCAAAAGTGTTTGCTTCCCTGCTGTACAAATTTTGAGTGGTCTGGCCTAGTCCATTACAACAGGCCTCCAGTCTGAAAAACACCCCTCCTCGATGATGCTATCTCCTGCGATTAGGCAAACATATACAGACTCGTATACAGACACGGACACCGATACACACACCCAGACACACACACACGCACACAGATGCACATACACAAATACACACACACAAAAACACGCACACAGAGACACACAGACACATGCACACGCACAGACACAAACACACAGACAACACATGCACACAGACACGCATAGACCTACACACCGACATACACAGACATGCTTTTGTTCCTGCTTGTATTTAGGCATGTGTATATGTGTGTGTCTGTGTGCACTTGCGTGTGTGAAACACTGTGTATGTCTTAGTATGTGTGTCTGTGTGTATGCACGGACTGCATCTCAGTATGCATTCAAAGATAAATATTAATGTACAGCTTTGGTGAATTATTTTTGCAAATGTAAGATATCGAGCTGACGTCACCAGCAAAGAACCTGATCGAGTCTGTAACCTTTCTCATTGGTCATATCATCAACCTGGTTGCATTTAAAATTTATCATGATCAATGGAGGAAAGGGACTAGAAAATGAAACAGTGGTCCGTCCAACCTCAGTCTGAACACGGATAAGGAGAATTTCACAAAGGGTTGTTTGAGTGGGAATGCTCTTCCCCAGAAGTTTGTGGTGCCTGTGTGTTTGCGTTTATTCAAAGAATTTAGATATTGGATAGTAAATGACTATGAACTACAGATATGGAAGTTGCGGCTGAGAACACATCCAGATCAGCCACGACCTTACTGCCGAGTTGAGAAGGCTTAAAGTGTCTAATGACACACTCCTATCCTCAGTCCAACGTCCCTATGTTCCATT
>NW_025138952.1:0-550 GCF_004010195.1 Chiloscyllium plagiosum
ACTGTGCTGAGGGACTGTGCTGAGGGACAGTGCTGAGGGATCGTTTTAAGGGACTGTGCTGAGGAACACTGCTGAGGGACTGTGCTGAGGGACTGTGCTGAGGGAATGTGCTGAGGGACAGGGCCGAGGGACAAGGCTGAGGGACAGTGCTGAAGGACCGTGCTGAGTGACCGTGCTGAGGGACTGTAATGAGGGATAGTTCTGAGGGACAGTGCTGAGGGACTGTAATGAGGGACAGTTCTGAGGGACAGTGCTGATGGACTGTAATCAGGGACAGTTCTGAGGGACAGTGCTGATGGACTGTAATCAGGGACAGTGCCGAGGGACCGTAATGAGGGACAGTGCGGAGGGACTGTGTTGAGGGACAGTGCTGAGTCACTGTGCTGAGGGACAGTGTTGAGGGACTGTGCTGAGGGACTGTGCTGAGGGAATGTGCTGAAGGACCGTGCTGAGGGACTGTGCTGAGGGTCCGTGCTGTGGGACCGTCCTGAAGGCCCGTGCTGAGGGACAGTGTTGAGGGATAGTGCTGAGGGACTGTGTTGAGGAACAG
>NW_025138952.1:566-1220 GCF_004010195.1 Chiloscyllium plagiosum
GGACCGTGCTGAGGGACCGTGCTGAGGGACCGTGCTGAGGGACCGTGTTGAGGAACAGAGTTGAGGAACCGTGTTGAGGGACCGTGTTGAGGGACCGTGCTGAGGGACCGTGCTGAGGGACCGTGCTGAGGGACAGTGCTGAGGGACCGTGTTGAGGGACCGTGCTGAGGGACTGTGCTGAAGTACTTTTGAGGGACCGTGCTGAGGTACTGTGCTGAGGGAACATGCTGAGTAACTTTGCTGAGGGATCGTGCTGAGGGATCGTGCTGAGGGACCGTGCTGAGGGACCGTGCTGAGGCACAGTGCTGAGGGACTGTGCTGAGGGACCGTGCTGAGGGACCGTGCTGAGTGACCGTGCTGAGTGACCGTGCTGAGGGGCCGTGCTGAGGGACCGTGCTGAGGGATTTTGCTGAGGGACCGTGCGGAGGGACCGTGCTGAGGGACCATGCTGAGTGACTTTGCTGAGGGACCGTGCTGAGGGTCTGTGCTGAGGGACCATGCTGAGTGATTTTGCTGAGGGACTGTGCTGAGGGACTGAGCTGAGTGACCGTGCTGAGGGACCATGCTGAGTGACTTTGCTGAGGGACCGTGCTGAGGGACTGTGCTGAGGGACCATGCTGAGTGATTTTGCTGAGGGACTGTGCTGAGGGACTG
>NW_025138953.1:0-1220 GCF_004010195.1 Chiloscyllium plagiosum
GTCTCTCTCTCACTCTCTATCTCCCTCTCTCTGTGGGTCTCTCTCACTCTCTGTGGGTCTCTCTCTCTCTGTTTGCGGGTCTCTCTCTCTCTCTGTCATACTATCTCTTTGAAGACCATACAATATAGAATGAGGCCATTCAGCCCATTGAGTCTGCTCCCCCGTTCTCCAGCCCTCTCCAACCTTTGATTTCCTGACTAATCTCTCTCTCACCACACCCCCCTTCTCTGCTTTTCTTTCTGTCTATCTTTCTGAAGAAAGCACCACAATGCCCCTTCGTCCTCAGGAGGCTAGAGCAATTCAGCACGTCCAGAAGAACCCTCACCAACTCCAACTGATATAGAACAGGAACCATCCAGCCTGGAGCGTCACGGCTTGGTCCAGCAACTGCTCTGCCCTCCTCTCTCTCTCTCTCTCTCTCCGCCGTCTTTCCCTTCCCTCTCTCCCCTCCCACTCTCAACCCTCCCCCTGATGTGAGAGAGGGGAGGGAGAGAGGGAAGGGGACCTTCGGAAAGTCAGGAACACAGCGCAGCCCGTCACACAAACCATCCTTACATCCACAGACTCTGTCTACTCTCCCCACTGCCTGGGGATCATTCAGGATCCCTCCTACCCCGGTTCCAATCTCTTCCGTCAGGCAGACGATACAGAAGTGTAAACACACCTACCGACAGGTTCAAGACCAGCTCCTTCTCCTTCTGAAAGGACCTCTCAAATTTGACATTTAATGTTGGTCCCTGCAGCTGGAGCATGGGGTTCCCCGCTCTGACCCCTCACCCGATGACCCTTGTATGCTACGGTCTGTCTGCACTGCAGGCAAAACAGGACTTTTCACTGTCCTCAGTGACACGCGACTATATGAAGTCAGATCAGACCCTCGGCCCCTCCCTTTTCACTGTACTCCGTGTTATGAAGGTGTACAGGTGGACTGTACCTTTAAGAAAGTTGGAAAGCTACCAAGGCCTGACAAATCCCCGAGAGTCCGGAACACGGAAACAGTGCAAAACTTGGGAAACAAATCGCTGGAGCAGGGTTGCCATTAAACAAAAAATAAATTCAAATTCGGCCAATCCGTTTAAACTATGCCCCAAGATACCGGAATCCAATCAAATTTTGAATTTGTTGTTTTTGATAATATTGAAACCGAGGAAGCGATTGGGTGTTTTGGGGTATAAAGCCGGACGTTTTGAACAGTTAGGGGGAGAGCTGTCACAAGTCCA
>NW_025138954.1:0-1220 GCF_004010195.1 Chiloscyllium plagiosum
GCATTCCTTCTGCCACTTCTGCCACATTTATCCTACATTTTGCTTCCTTCTGACTGCGTAGGAAATCTCTGTTGTTGTTCTTGCAATTATATAGTCATCGTTCTGTGTCGGGTAACATTATCAGAGAATGCAATTATATCATCGTACGGCTGCTTATACTTTAAGAGGAAACAAATGCTCTTTCCGAGGGTAACAATCCTGATTGGTTGAATCGTGTATTCCTCGGCCACAATAGCAGCCTCAAAGCATTGATTAAAAGACAAAAACATGAGTAAAAACAGCAGATGCCATTGAGCCCCACAGGCCTACTATACTATTCAGAATGCTCATGGCTGATCTGACTGTGGCGGAACACTCCTTTCCTGTCCCATCTAAGTAAACATTGATGCTTTTGTCCATCAACAAACTATGAAGATAAAAGTTGAGTACCTTCAGTGAGTTAGATTGTCCTGCTCCCTGACAAGCAGAATGCTAAAGAGAGCTCAATTCTAAGAAGGGAATTATATACTTTTGTAAACCTTATAATGGAGATTTATTACTTCTAAGTTGTGTTACTACACAACAAAGTCGAAGCTGTGTATTACAAGATCAAATACAGGAACCGATGCCGGCATTTCAGGTGCTCAAATATGTTCCAGACAAAGAAAGGTTCAGATTCAGGAATGCAAGGTAGACATGCAGGGGCCTGAAAGAACACAGCAGGCCAGGCAGCATCAGGAAATGAAGTTAATGTTTCGGGTGTAATACGTCTTCAGGACTTGACTCATCATTGAAACACGAATAAAGACTCTCCATTTTTCCCTGCATAGAAAAGGTTCAAATGGTGAAAATCAAATCTAGGCGAAAAAGTACCTCCAGTCATTAGGAGACTCGACGTTTGAAACGGAGGAACCCAGTTCTGACACGCTTATATGAGGAAACATGATCTTAGCAGCTACTTGTCGAATTATGTCTGTAACTTTTACATCTTAATAAGATCACTGATTCTTCCTGTAAACGCCAGTAGAATTTATTAATCTCAATAATCCCAGACGATAAACAAGTCATACCACGAATCGAATCGGTAAATAATCTCGAAACAAATATTCAAATGCAATGATAAGCGTTTTCATAAAGTCACACTCTTCCTGCTCACAGTCTTTTGTTTCTTGTAATTCCTTCCTCTGGAGTCTTCAGTGAACTCTACATTTGATTTATTTGATATCATTCCACAAATGCAG
>NW_025138955.1:0-1220 GCF_004010195.1 Chiloscyllium plagiosum
CGCCCTCATTCTACGTACTTCTCCTGTAGGCGAATTCAACTGCCTTCCAAAGATACACAAAGCCAACAGACCGGGACGTCTCATTGTGTCGGGCATTGGGACCCTATGTGAGAATCTCTCCGGCTATGTGGAAGGCATCTTGAAACCTATTGTACAGGGGATCTCCAGCTTCTGTCACGACACTATGGATTTTTTACAGAAACTCAGCACCCACGGACCAGTCGAACCGGGAACATTCCTCGTCACAATGAACCTGTCCACACTTTACACCAGCATCCCCACAATGATGGCATCGCGGCAGCAGACTCAGTTCTCAGCAGCAACAACTGCCAGTCTCCAAATATCATCCTACAACTCATCCGCTTTATCCTCGATCACAACGTCTTCACCTTTGACAACCAATTTTTCATCCAGACAAACGGGACAGCCATGGGGACCAAATTTGCACCTCAATATGCCAACATGTTTATGCACAGGTTCGAACAAGATTTATTCTCTATGCAGGATCTCCAACCGACATTGTACACCAGGTACATTGACGATATTTCCTTCCTCTGGGCCCATGGTGAGGAGTCACTGATAAAACTACACAGTGACACCAACAAGTTTCATCCCACCATCAGACTCCCCATGGACCACTCTCGACTGTCTGTCTCATTCTTGGACACATGCGTCCCCATCAAGAATGGACACCTCAGCACCACACTCTACCACAAACCCACAGACAACCTCACAATGCTACACTTCTCCAGCTTCCAGTCAAAACATATTAAAACAGCCATTCCCTATGGACAAGCCCTACACATACACCGGATCTTTTCAGATGTGGAGGAACGTGACGGACACCTGGAAGTACTCAAGGATGCCCTCACAAGAACGGGGTACGATGCTCAACTCATCGATCGCCAGTTCCGACGTGCCACAGCAAGGAACCGTAATGACCTCCTCAGGAGACAGACACGGGCTGCAAATGACAGAGTACCCTTCGTTAATCGGTACTTCCCAGGGGCTGAAAAATTGCGCCATGTTCCTCGTGACCTGCAACACATTATCAATGAGGATGAGCACCTCACCAAGCCCTTCTCCACACCTCTACTACTTGCCTTTAAACAACCGCCCGACCTCATACAGATCATTGTTCGTGGCAAACTGCCCGGCTCTCAGGACAACTCCAATCAACACTGTCACGGTGGACACTGCAAGAAGTGTCAGATTGTGGA
>NW_025138956.1:0-460 GCF_004010195.1 Chiloscyllium plagiosum
CTCTGACCAATAGAGGAAAGCATACCAAACATCTTCACTATCCTGTCTACCTGCGACTCCACTCACAAGGAACTATGAACATGCACTCCAAGGTCTCTTTCTTCTGCAACATTCCCCCTGTCTAAGTCTTGCCTGCATTGCTTGACCAAAATGCAACACATCACAT
Source organism: Chiloscyllium plagiosum (assembly GCF_004010195.1). Taxonomy (NCBI): domain Eukaryota; kingdom Metazoa; phylum Chordata; class Chondrichthyes; order Orectolobiformes; family Hemiscylliidae; genus Chiloscyllium; species Chiloscyllium plagiosum. The sequence goes on from NW_025138956.1 coordinate 167, forward strand.
TTCTCCAAGTTCAACTCCATCTGCCCCTCCGTAGCTTATCAGCTCATCCAATCTATGGCGAATCTATGGAATTCATTGGCACAGAAGACTGCAGAGGCCAGGTCACTGAGGATATTTAGACTGAGATAGCTAGGTTCTTGAGTATTGAGGGGATCAAAGGTGACAGGGAGAAAGCAGAATGGCGCTCAGAAACTGATCAGCCACGATTGAATGGTCTGAGCAGACCTGATGGGCTGAATAGCCTACTTTCTACTCCTTTGCCTTATCGTCTCTTGCTGTCCAGGACACTGAGAA
>NW_025138956.1:610-1220 GCF_004010195.1 Chiloscyllium plagiosum
CATGAGGAGCACGTGTTTTTTTAAAGAAAGAGTGTGGTTGTTTGTGGAATGAATGTCTAGAGGAATTGGTGGATGCAAGTACAGATACAATGTTTAAAATACATTTTGATAAGTACGTCAATAGGAAAGGTTCGGAGGGATATGGACCAAACACAGGCAGATAGGATTAGTTTGTGAATATAGTCAGCATGGATTCGTTGACCTGAAGGGTGTGTTTCTATGCTGTATGACTGTCACTGTTCTGTACTAGCCTTAAAACTATTTTCTTGCCTTCCCCAATAACCATCCACTTCTCTGTTGTTCAAAAATGATATGAACTCAGCCTTGAATATATTCAATGACCCCCCAACTGCAGGAAGGCACCCCCACTTCTGAACTCAATTCCTCTTGCTGATACACCACTTGCCTTGCTGAATGCTTGTTGCACCTGTCTGACAACTGGCAGCGACTGGTGTAGGAGGACGCTGAGGCTCCTTTGTCCATCCACACATCATTCCTGATGAAGGGCTCTTACCCGAAATGTCAACTATCCTACTCCTTGGATGGTGTCTGACCTGCTGTGCTTTTCCAGCGCCATACATTTTGACTCTGATCTCCAGCATTGCAGTCC
>NW_025138957.1:0-1220 GCF_004010195.1 Chiloscyllium plagiosum
ATCTCTGTACACAATTTCAGCTCCCCCAAATCTGTAGACTGACTCGTCTACACACACATGACGTGTGATTTCCAACTGCGGCGGAAAATGTGGGGGGAGCTTGTACATCTTTCTTCTCCAAGGCAGGGAACATCAGAGATAGGGAGGTACAATTCCTATCATTCCATGCAGTCGCATCCTGGTACAGGGCTATCATACATTTCATGCCCTTCCTGTCTCGTTTCCACCCGAGCGGAAAGGGAACCACCTGGGCCACTGGCCGACCGGAGGCACTTGCATAGCAATTGCTTTTGTTCAGACTTTTTACAGTATACTTTCCCCATTCAACCCAGGCATTTGCATCCCCATACCCAGTCTCTATCTCGATGGTCTGCTTCAAATCCTTTACCTCTATAATTTTTACTACTTTAGGATCAGCGGGAGGGGTGAAAGGTTGTATCTAATTATCCAGTAATTCCGCCCGTTTTCCCTGTCCTATGCTAATTCGAAAACAACAGCCCACAGAATTCTTCCCGTGTGCTTTCATTTCGATCCCAAATGTTTCATTTAATTGTATCTCATCGGTGTTCCCCCCCTCCCCCCCCCAAATTGCTTCATGCCATGTGGTTTTCTTTATTGTCAGGTATATTGGGTTACACTTTTTATCGGGACAATCGCGAGCTGATTTGAAGGGGGTCCGGTGTACTGTGACGAGACCATTATACCAAATACCATCCCCAAGGCCATCCCCATAGGACTTAAGATGTATCTCTGAGCGGCAGTACTGTCTCTGATTATCTACATCCCCACAATTTACTAAGCTGCATACCTCAGCATCTATTACTTGTGGATTATCAGACTCAGGAACCATTAATAATACATATGAAAAGGATATTTGACAAAATCTCAATACTAAGAGGGCTAACATCATAACTCTAAGCATTCCCAGTGCTTTAAACATCATGCTGAAGCACAAAATGACTTAATATGCAATCCTACAGAAATAATCCCCGCACTCGTGTCGCCACTGTATAATCAGTTACTCAAAGTCTCTTTAGTCTGAGTTTCAGCGGGTCTTGCGTTGATTCGGCTGTCCAGACTTCTTCCTCAATTGGAGATTCCACTGGCCCTTTGATCCGAGTGTAGTGAGTCCAGCCTTTCTCCGCCGTCCTTATTGCCATTTCGGAAGTCAAAAGAGCCTGGTACGCCCCTTCCCAGTCCGGCTGCAATTTAGTCTCTGT
>NW_025138958.1:0-1220 GCF_004010195.1 Chiloscyllium plagiosum
GAGTATTGTGTACAGGGTTGGTGAGACTGCATCTCGACTATTGTGTACAGGTTTGGTGTGACTGTACCTGGTGTATTGTGAACAGGTTTGATGGGACTGTACTTGGAGTATTGTGTACAGGGTTGGTGAGGCTGTACCTGGAGCATTGTGTACAGGGTTGGTGAGACTGTACCTGGAGTATTGTGTACACGGTTGGTGAGGCTGTAGCTGGAATATTGTGTACCGGGTTAGTCAGACTGTACCTCGAGTATTGTGTACAGAGTTGGTGAGACTGTACCTGGAGTATTGTGTACAGGGTTGGTGAGAGTGCACCTGGAGTATTGTGTACAGTGTTGGTGAGTCTATACCTAGTGTATTGTGTAATGGTTTGGTGAGAATGTATCTTGGGTATTGTGTACAGGGTGTGTGAAACTGTACCTGGAATATTGTGTTCAGTTTTGGTGAGAATGTAACTGGAGTATTGTGTACAGCGTTGGTGAGTCTGTACCTGGAGTATTGTGAACCGGGTTGGTGAGATGGTACCTGGAGTATTGTGTACAGGGTTGGTGAGGCTGTAGCTGGAGTATTGTGTACAGGTTTGGTGGGATTGTACCTGGAGTACTGTGTACAGGGTTGGTGAGACTGTACCTGGTGTATAGTGTAATGGGTTTGGTGTGACTGTGCCTGGGGTATTGTGTACAGGGTTGGTGAGGCTGTACCTGGAGTATTGTGTGCAGTGTTGGTAAGATTTTACCTGGAGTATTGTGTAAAGGGTTGGTGAGATTGTACCTGGAGTATTGTGTACAGACTTCGTGAGGCTATACCTGGAGTATTGTGTACAGGGTTGGTGAGACTGTACCTGGACAATTGTGTATGAGGTTGGTGAGGCCGTACCTGGAGTATTGTGTACAGGGTTGGTGAGACTGTACCTGGAGTACTGTGTACAGGGTTAGTGAGACTGTGCCTGTAGTATTGTGTACAGGGTTGGTGAGGCTGTACCTGGAGTATTGTGTACAGGGTTGGTTAGAAAGTACCTGGACAATTGTGTACGAGGTTGGTGAGGCTGTACCTGGAGTTAGTGTACAGGGTTGGTGAGACTGTACCCGGAGTATTGTCTACAGGGTTGGTGAGACTGTTCCTGGACTGTTCCTGTAGTATTGTGTACAGGGTTGGTGAGGCTGTACCTGGAGTATTGTGTGCAGGGTTAATGAGACTACGTGGAGTATTGTGTACAGGGTTGG
>NW_025138959.1:0-1220 GCF_004010195.1 Chiloscyllium plagiosum
CCTAGGATCCTCTGGGAAGCAAGGGAAGAGATTACCAGCCTGTGGCATTAATCTAGAAATCATTCTTGTCGACAGGAATAGTACCTGAGGACTGGGAGGATTGCAAATGTGGTTCCCTTGTTCAAGAAGGTTAGTCGAGAAAACCCTGGTAATTAAAGACCAGTGAGTTTCACTTCAGCTGTTGGTAAAGCATTGCAAAAAGTTATAAGAGATAGAATTTCTAATCATCTCGAAAATAATAATCTGATCAGGGACAGTCAGCACGGTTCTGTAAAGGGTAGGTCGTGCCTAACAAATCTTATTTAGTATTTTGACAAAGTGACCAAACAGGTAGATGAGAGTAAACAGGTTGATGTGGTGTATATGGATTTCAGCAAGGCGTCCGATAAGGTTCCCCACAGTAGGCTATTATACAAAATGCAGAGGAATGGGATTGTGGGAGACATAGCAGTTTGAATCAGTAATGGACTCGCTGAAAGAAAACAGAGGGTTGTAGTTGATGTAACATGTTCATCTTGGTGTCCAGTTAATAGCGGCGTTCCGCAAGGGTCGGTGTTGTATACAAAATGCAGAGGAATGGGATTGTGGGAGACATAGCAGTTTGAATCAGTAATGGACTCGCTGAAAGAAAACAGAGGGTTGTAGTTGATGTAACATGTTCATCTTGGTGTCCAGTTAATAGCGGCGTTCCGCAAGGGTCGGTGTTGGGTCCACTGCTATTCGTCATTTTTATAAATGACCTGGATGAGGGCATAGAAGGTTGGATTAGTAATTTTGCGGACGACACTACGGTCGGTAGATTGTGGATAGTGACGAAGGATGCAGTAGGTTGCAGAGAAACATAGATAGGATGCAGAGCCGGGCTGAGAGGTGGCAAATGGAGTTTAATGTGGACAAATGTGAGGTGATACACTTTGGATGGCGTAATCAGAATGCAAAGTACTGGGCTAATAAGATTCTTGGGAGTACAGGTGAACAGAGAGATCTCGGTGTCCATGCACACAAATCCCTGAAAGTTGCTACCCAGATTGACAGGGTTGTGAAGAAGGCATACAGTGTTTTGGCCTTTATTAATAGAGGGATTGAGTTCCGGAATCAGAAGGTTATGCTGCAGCTGTACACAACTCTGGTACGGTCACATTTGGAGTATTGTGAACAGTTCTGGTCACCGCATTATAAGAAGGATTTTGAAGCTTTGGAAAGGGTGCAGAGGAGATTTT
>NW_025138960.1:0-1220 GCF_004010195.1 Chiloscyllium plagiosum
CGAACCCCTCGGTTAGATTACAGTCTCACCCTCACTCTTGGGTATCTGATATGCTGTATGTAAACCACCCCGAACCCCTCGATTAGATTTCAGTCTCTCCCTCACTCCTGGGTATCTCATATGCTGTATGTAAACCACCCTGAACCCCTCTATTAGATTCCAGTCTGTCCCTCACTCTTGGGTATCTCATTTGCTGTAGATTAACCACACCGAAACCATCGATTAGATTACAGTCTCTCCCTCACTCCTGGGTATCTCATATGCTGTATGTGAACCACCCTGAACCCCTCGATTTGATTCCAGTCAATCCCTCACTCTTGGGTATCTCATATGCTGTATATTAACCACCCCGAACCACTCGGTTAGATTACAGTCTCTCCCTCGCTCCTGGTTATCTCATATGCTGAACATAAACCACCCTGAACCCCTCGATTAGATTCCAGTCTGTCCCTCAGTCTTGGGCATCTCATACGCTGTATCTAAACCACCCCTAACCCCTCGATTAGATTTCAGACTCTCCCTCACTCTTGGGTATCACATATGCTTTATGTAAACCACCCTGAACCCATCGATTAGATTCCAGTCTATCCCTCACTCTTGGGCATCTCATATGCTGTATATAAACCACCCCCAACCCCTCGATTAGATTTCAGGATCTCCCTCACTCCTGGGTATCTCATATGCGATATATAAACCACCCTGAAACCCTCAGTTAGCATACACTCTGTCCCTCACTCTTGGGTATCTCTTATGCTATATATAAACCACCCCGAACCCCTCGATTAGATTTCAGTCTCTCCCTCACTCCTGGGTATCACATATGTTGTATGTAAACCACCCTGACCCCTCGATTAAATTCCAGTCTCTCCCTCCCTCCAGGTGATCTCATATGCTGTATGTAAACCACCCCGAAACCCTCGATTAGATTCCAGTCTCTCCCTCGCTCCTGGTTATCTCATATGCTGTATGTAAACCACCCCCAACCCCTCGATTAGATTCCACTCTCTCCCTCGTCTCTGGTTATCTCACATGCTGAATGTAAACCACCCTGAACCCCTCGATTAGATTTCAGTCACTCCCTCACTCCTGGGTATCTCACATGCTGTATGTAAACCACCCTGAACCCCTCGATTAGACTTCAGTCTCTCCCTCGCTCCTGGTTATCTCAAATGCTGGATGTAAACCATCCCGAACGCCTCGATTAGATTCCAGTCTGTCCC
>NW_025138961.1:0-1220 GCF_004010195.1 Chiloscyllium plagiosum
TCAGCTCCTTTAAAGAGACATGCTCTAGGCCGATAATTTTGTGACATGTGATCATTCTTTGATAAAGGTGGCTGTGTCCAACACTGCAGGATGTTGTGCTGAAGTGCCTAATTGGGTGGGTGAGCTTTATTACTGGTGTAACTTGGCACATTTTGAGATGGAATGCTACTCTGAGTTAAATCTTGTTTTTAAACTGAGGTGTCCTTGTGTAACTCAAGTGTGGAAACTACGCTCAAGTTTATGCTTTTGTTTCACTTTTACAGATTAGTATTTTTCTGATCTGTTTTATAAATAAAGTTCAATATGGAAAATGCAGTGCTGACGAAACTCAGTTCCAGCAGCATCAGTGAAGTGAAAAAGACGCTATATGTTTCAAGTCCAGTGACCTGTTGTCCGTTCAGGCAAAGAGTTAGTGAACTTAACCTTTCTTTCTCTTCACAGATGTTGTCAGACCTGCTGAGTTTCTCCAGCACTTTGTTTCTTTGGTTCAGATGTTCAGCATCTGCAGTTCTTTGTTTTGTTACAGCAACTGTGATAAACTAGGATAAAAATCCCCCACCATGGCAAAAAAACACATAATTCTTTGCAAAACACTGTACTGTAAATAGGAAATGCAATTGAGCTAAATGCAAGAAGGCATAGCATCTGACTTGTCTCAAACCCCTTTCTAAACTTTGAGGACCAGGCTATCTTTGAGATCACAGTTCACTAATGTCCCAGTACCAATCCCTGGGCCGGGCCAGGTTACCAATTGCAGTGGGGGGGGGGAAATCTATGACAGATTGAAGTTTTTTTTAAGAGCAGCATTGCAGATTGAAGCTGATGGTTTTGACTAATATTGCGTCAGCAAACTTGGAGGAAACCCTTTTGAATGTGTTGACTGCACTGAGCCTATTTACATGCAGTAGTGCTGCAATGTTCTAGGATGCATGAATTGTACAAAGAGACCTTGCCCTGAATTTTGTTTGTGTTGTGAAACTATAACCCAAACAGTGTTGAATTTAAAAAGTAAGAATTATACATTTTGAGCTGCAGGTTAATGTCCGATTTTAGAAATGAATATCGGCAGCTAGCTGACACTTCCTTTCTTTCACTTTCCCCCGTCCTGCTTGCATGTCCATCAGGTTCCTTACTAAACGGGAGCAGAAACTGATGCATCGGCGACGGCATGCAGAGGAGCTGCTGGGGTGGAAGCGGCGGCTCGATGCTGAGGAAGCTGC
>NW_025138962.1:0-1220 GCF_004010195.1 Chiloscyllium plagiosum
ACAAAGACGAAGGGCTTTGAGGAATCTCCACGATCGTCCTCGAAGAAAGAGGTGCTTCAGTTTTTAGAACTGAGTGGATTCTATCTGAAATTTGTTCTTAATGTCAACAGCATATTGGCACCATGATGGATTTACTAAAGAAGAGCACAAAGTTTTGGTGGACAGAACAACGCCAGGAGGCATTTAAGAATTTAAAATCAGTATTAAGCATTGCACCATTTTTAGCTACACCAAATATTTTGAAACCCTTTGAAAATTGTGTCTGATGCTCAGGATATAGGGCTCGGAGATGTATTGATACAGAAAGATGATATGGAATTGAATGGCCAATTGTTCACTTGTCGAAAAAAACTCAATATCCACCAGAAAATAAAACAACATCTCCATTATTGAAAAAGAATGATTGAGTTTGGTCCTGACCTGACAACATTTCAATGATTATATGACAAACAAATTGTTGGAGACGGTTGTGGACAACGACAATCCTCTCGCATTTTTTTGAAATATTTAAAGAGCAGAATATGAGACTATTTCATTGGAGTCTTATGTTACCAACTTTAAACTTACAAAATGTACATGCTGTGGGTCCAAAAAATGTGATAGCAAATGTGCTATCACGGATTTAAAGGAAAACGTGTAGATAAGATCTGACTTATTCCAGTGTTAGATGTGTGCAGAATTAATATGAATGGTATAACTGAACTTAATACTTTTGGATTTCATAATACTTGGATTAAGAATTAGAGGAAAAGAAATGAAACCATCTTTTCGTTCTGATAGTTCACTTTATTTTCTGAAGGAGGGTGGTGTTATGAAGCCGAAAATATGTCAGGTCACTTTAAGACAGAAGGAGTTTTGCGGAATAGAAAGTACAGCTACAGATGCCAGCGAAAGGTCAGACTGTTCCACATGTCACCATTAGCTGGGAAATGGAATACTGAGTTTTGGTTGCTGTTTTGACAGCAATTAAAATACAACCAAAGAGTTTAAATAACGTTCAGGATACCAGAAGCCAATGAAATTTGAATATTATTGTTTGGACACCTGGAAGGCAATCAAATTATAAGAATTATTGTATCATGGGCAGTATATAAACCCAGCATATTGAACACTAGAGGGAGAGTCACGACAATCCAACAGCAGGAGTGCTAACTGGCCATCTCATACACTATCTGTCAATGATACTTGTTCATTTAATACCTCCTTGCAGTAAAGCAAAA
>NW_025138963.1:0-1220 GCF_004010195.1 Chiloscyllium plagiosum
ACCCGCAGACACACAGCGAGGGAAGGACATGCATATATACACACACACACAGTGAGGGGGATATACGTAGACACAGCGAGGGAAGGACATGCATACACACACAGTGAGGGGATACACACAGACACAGAGCGAGGGAAGGACACACACACGCACACACACACACAGTGAGGGAGATACCCGCAGACTCTCAGCAAGGGAAGGACATGCATACACATACTCACAGTGATGGGGGTACACGCAGACACACAGCGAGGGAAGGACATGCACACACACAGTGAGGGGGGATATAAGCAGACACACAGCGAGGGAAGGACATGCATACACACACAGTGAGGGAGATACACACAGACACACAGCGAGGGAAGGACATGCACACACGCACACACTCACACTCACAGTGAGGGAGATACCCGCAGACTCACAGCAAGGGAAGGACATGCATACACATACACACAGTGATGGGGCTACACACAGACACACAGTGAGGGAGATACCCACAGACACACAGCGAGGGAAGGACATGCACACACACACACAGTGAGGGGGATACATGCAGACACACCACGAGGGAAGGACACGCATACACGCAGCGAGGGTGGGACACGCACACACGCAGTGAGGGTGGGACATGCACCCGCACACACACACACAGACACAGCAAGGGAAGGACACGCACACACAGTGAGGGGAGGACATGCACAAGGACACACAGCGAGGGAGGGACACCTTCATACACAGCAAGGGAGGGACACACACACAGGGAAGGAGGGACAAGCACACACATGGTGAGGGGGAGGAAATGTGCACAGAAATAGAGAATGGATATACACACACAGCGAGAGAAGACACGCACAGACACGGCAAGGGAGGGACACGCACACATAGCGAGGGGACACATAGCAAGGGGGGTCATGCACTCACACAGCGGGGGAGAAGCACTCACACAGTGAGGGGATAAACACAAAGAGCAATGGAGGGACACACACACACAAAGAGCGAGGGAGAGACACGCACACTTAGAGCATAAGGGACACACACACACAAAGCGAGGGTGGGACACGCACACATACACACAGTTAAGGGGATACAAACAGACACACAGCTAGGCAGACACTCACGCTCACACACAAACACACTCACACACACACAGCGTGAGAGGGACACACAGACCCACAGTGAGGGAGGGACATGCGCACACAAACCCGCACACACAGAGCAAG